>NC_091318.1:29753097-29768097 GCF_038502225.1 Cherax quadricarinatus | reverse complement strand
CTCTAACTTGAGCCTCACTATCCTCGTAAAAACTCTTTCTCCGCTTTCAGTAACCTACCTCCTATACCATACACCTGCAACATCTGCCACATTGCCCCCCTATCCACCCTGTCATACGCCTTTTCCAAATCCATAAATGCCACAAAGACCTCTTTAGCCTTATCTAAATACTGTTCACTTATATGTTTCACTGTTGGTTTAGAAAGACACGTAAGCAAACACTATAACATATTTATTAGAAAACGTTTCGGTCCTGGGACCTTGATCACTTCTAACATACAGAGGTAGAAAGACATTATATATATAGGCGGAGAGTGAGATGTGACGCACGTGACCTGAGGAATGTCATAAGAACATAAGAATGGAGGAACACTGTAGAAGGCCTACTGGCCCATGCGAGGCAGGTCCTTATCAAAACAACCTCTACCTATGATGAGGACGGGTAGACGATAGGTAGAGGTTGTTTTGATAAGGACCTGCCTCGCATGGGCCAGTAGGCCTTCTTCAGTGTTCCTCCATTCTTATGTTCTTATGACATTCCTCAGGTCACGTGCGTCACATCTCACTCTCCGCCTATATATATAATGTCTTTCTACCTCTGTATGTTAGAAGTGATCAAGGTCCCAGGACCGAAACGTTTTCTAATAAATATGTTATAGTGTTTGCTTACGTGTCTTTCTAAACCAACTTGTCGGTATTTATTACCAAGGTTTATGCCATGTTTCACTGTAAACACCTGGTCCACACACCCCCTACCTCTCCTAAAGCCTCCTTGTTCATCTGCTATCCTATTCTCCGACTTACTCTTAATTCTTTCAATAATAACTCTACCATACACTTTACCAGGTATACTCGACAGTCTTATCCCCCTATAATTTTTGCACTCTCTTTTATCCCCTTTGCCTTTATACAAAGGAACTATGCATGCTCTCTGCCAATCCCTAGGTACCTTACCCTCTTCCATACATTTATTAAATAATTGCACCAACCACTCCAAAACTATATCCCCACCTGCTTTTAACATTTCTATCTTTATCCCATCAATCCCAGCTGCCTTACCCCCTTTCATTATATATATATATATATATATATATATATATATATATATATATATATATATATATATATATATATATATATATATATATATATATATATATATATATATATATATATATATATATATATATATATATATATATATATATATGTATATATATATATATATATACATATATATATATATATATATATATATATATATATATATATATATATATATATATATATATATATATATATATATATATATGTATATATATATATATATATATATATATATATATATATATATATATATATATATATATATATATATATATATGTATATATATATATATATATATATATATATATATATATATATATATATATATATATATATATATATATATATATATATATATATATATATATACCTTACATTCTGTGGTATTAGCAGCGACTATCTAGTGTCTGTTGGTGTCTACTGGTGATATTTCTAGTGGTGGAGGCTTATCCCTCCATCAGTCCTTATACTGAAAGATCCATGCGGGTTTAGCGCCTCACACAACACACATAAAACGACACAATGTTGTCCAGCCAGTGCAAGTGACATCAAGACTGACATCGCTCTTATGAAATATCTTAAGTAGATGACAGGTAGATGACATATAGATGGCATGTAGATGACAGGTAGATGACATGTAGATGACATGTAGATGACAGGTAGATGACATGTAGATGACATGTAGATGACAGGTAGATGACATGTAGATGACATGTAGATGACATGTAGATGACAGGTAGATGACATGTAGATGACATGTAGATGACAGGTAGATGACATGTAGATGACATGTAGATGACAGGTAGATATGTAGATGATAGGTAGATGACATGTAGATGACAGGTAGATGACAGGTAGATGACATGTAGATGACAATTAGATGACATGTAGATGACAGGTAGATGACATGTAGATGACAGGTAGATGACATGTAGATGACAGGTAGATAGCATGTAGATGACAGGTAGAAGATAGATAGATGACATGTAGATGACAGGTAGATGACAGGTAGATATGTAGATGATAGGTAGATGACATGTAGATGACAGGTAGATGACAGGTAGATGACAGGTAGATGACAGGTAGATGACATGTAGATGACAGGTAGATGACATGTAGATGACAGGTAGATGACATGTAGATGACAGGTAGATAACATGTAGATGACATGTAGATGACATGTAGATGACAGGTAGAAGAGAGATAGATGACATGTAGATGACAGGTAGATGACATGTAGATGACAGGTAGATGACATGTAGATGACAGGTAGATATGTAGATGATAGGTAGATGACATATAGATGACAGGTAGATGACAGGTAGATGACATGTAGATGACAGGTAGATGATAGGTGGATGACATGTAGATAACAGGTAGATGACATGTAGATGACAGGTAGATGACATGTAGATGACGGGTAGATGACAGGTAGATGACAGGTAGATGACAGATAGATGACATGTAGATGACAGGTAGATGACATGTAGATGACAGGTAGATGACATGTAGATGACATGTAGATGACAGGTAGATGACACGTAAATGACATGTAGATGACAGGTAGAAGAGAGATAGATGACAGGTAGATGACATGTAGATGACAGGTAGATGACAAGTAGATGACATGTAGATGACAGGTAGATGACAGGTAGATGACAATTAGATGACATGTAGATGACAGGTAGATGACATGTAGATGACAGGTAGATGACAGGTAGAAGATAGATAGATGACATGTAGATGACAGGTAGATGACATGTAGATGACAGGTAGATGACAGGCAGAAGATAGATAGATGACATGTAGATGACAGGTAGATGACATGTAGATGACAGGTAGATAACATGCAGATGACAGGTAGATGAGTGGTAGATTACATATTCATGTGTAGTTTTTTCCATCTATTTTGAGATGATTGCTTCCAGGTTTCTCACATTTCTTTCTCTTTTTTTCAATCTTTTCAACTCTCTGTTTCCACTCGTTTTCATTCTTTAATTCCAATTCGTTCTATTCTTAATTTCCACTCTGTTTCATTCTCTTTTTATTGACTTTGTTCCATTCTTTATTTCCATTCTTTATTGCTTAAGCGCTTGAGATAGTGAAGAAGCAAGACAGGAGACTCGTTGGTCAACCATACTGTTGTGTCTAGTTCACTGCAACACTTGATTGGTATCGGTCTGGATGGGCAGTGATTTTTCACGGTAGAAATTACTGTTTTTTTTCACGGATGATCTCTGGGCTATGGCTCTTAGTCATTAATACAGACCCATGGATAAAGAGCCACGAATAAAGAGTAAAGAGAGAGAGGGAGAGAGAGAGCCAATAACTAAGGTCACTCTCACAATCTTTTCTCTTTCGGAAAATTTAATTGGGTGGCGTTATGAGTTTATTCCAAGGTGAGAGGGGTGAGAGGGAAGAGAGGGGAGGGAGAGGAGAAGAGAGAGGGGATAGGAGAGGGTCGTAGCACCTCTAAATTGCTTGGCAAACAAGGGGAGGGTGGGGTAGTACCTTCCTGGAGATTTCTCTACTTGCCTCTCGCCCAGGATTGAACCCGGGCCTCTCCCTTGTGGGACGATACCTAAGTTATTCTTGGCAGCTGACGGACCGACTCTTCCAACACGGACGCTACGCACCGTTCGTGATTAAATTAGTCTGGTCAATCAATGATCATTACAGAATACTTTGCCACTGTTTTTAAATCCCTCCAAGGAAGGGCAAACTGATGTTAATTAAGGTCTCTTGATCCAAGGGACTAGATCCAAATTACCCTTCCTTGAATCAACCTTCATTACTGCCCAATGGTGTATCTATTTCGCACAATAGACACTAAGCCAGTGACGCACATCATATATACGAAGCCAGTGATCCACATCATATATACCAAGCCAGTGATCCACATCATATATACCAAGCCAGTGATCCACATCATATATACCAAGCCAGTGATCCACATCATATATACCAGACACTAAGCCAGTGACGCACATCATATATACCAAGCCAGTGATCCACATCATATTTACCAAGCCAGTGATCCACATCATATATACCAAGCCAGTGATTCACACCATATACCTGAAGTCAGTGATCCACACAGTATATTTCAAGCCAGTGATTCACACACAGATTCCAAGCTAGTGATCCACACAATATATTTCAAGCCAGTGATTCACATATAGATTCCAAGCCAGTAATCCACACAATATATTTCAAGCCAGTAATTCACACCATATATACGAAGCCATTGTTGCCAGCTGTCAGAGCCAGTGTAGACTTCACGACGGATCTGAAAGCGTATTCTGACACATTCCTTTAAGCAGAGTAATACTGCTGACTTATGAGAATAATTCTTAAAAATTATTTACTGCGTCCAATTGCTCGGCACTACTGGGTGAGCTGGTGATATCTTGGAGTATTAGAGGGAATGGTATCTCTCTGTCTCTCTTTATCTCTCTGTCTGTCTGTCTGTCTCCCTCTCTCTCTGTTGAGAGAGAGAGTGGGGTAGGCTTAAGGGATACGGGGATATCTTTCTAGGGTCGAGCAGCGACTGTAACCAGTACAAACTTCTATATTGGTTACAGTGGTAAGGAGTTGTTGACACAGACGTGAGTACAGCCACATAAGATTGCAGTGAAGTACATATGTGGTCTGAGCTTATAGTGGTTTGTAATTTATATGTAGCTTGGGTTCAGTAACAAAATATGGCAGTGTAGCTATGTGTGTTCTGAATTATTTACAATGTTTTAACATGGTCTGGTTGAATTTAGGCATCACGGGAAGTAGAGGTGACAGAGACGGAGAACACCTGTGTGTGTCATGGTTATGACATCATATAACCAGCGGTGGTGTTGCCTGCAGTACTGTTACCTGCAGCAGTGTTGCCTGCAGTAGTGTTGCCTGCAGTGGTGTTGCCTGCAGTAGTTACCTGCAGCAGTGTTGCCTGCAGTAGTGTTGCCTGCAGTGGTGTTGCCTGCAGTACTGTTACCTGCAGCAGTGTTGCCTGCAGTAGTGTTGCCTGCAGTGGTGTTGCCTGCAGTAGTGTTGCCTGCAGTAGTGTTGCCTGCAGTAGTGTTGCCTGCAGTAGTGTTGCCTGCAGTAGTGTTGCCTGCAGTGGTGTTGCCTGCAGTGTGGGCGATTCCCTCAGGGTTACAATAGCCTTCAGTTTCATCCCACAGTAAGCGGAGACCCATCCTCCTTTTTCCCCCTCAAGCGGTCAGTAATTCCCTAGCCAATTTTATGAGGCAAATTCTCTCTATACGTTTGTTTTGAACATTGTGTCAGCTGTGTCTCCTCTAACACAGCATCACCTTCATGGCACATAAATACTGGAGTGAACCACTCGTGGGTTATATTGGAAAACTTCAAAATCCTTTTAGATATATGTATGATGACACGCTGAAAAAAAAAATCTGAGAAAAGCATCTATTGGGCTCAATCCAAAAATAAAATATTTAAATACATGTTTCTGAATAATCAAAGAACTATGCCTTAATGCACACACACACACACACACACACACACACACACACACACACACACACACACACACACACACACACACACACACGCACACACACACGCACACACACGTGCACACACACACACACACACACACACACACACACACACACACACACACACACACACACACACACACACACACACACGTGCACACACACACACACACACATTTCCATTCATAGATCACAACAGATTTCACTGAACGAAAGCCGGGAAACAAGACCCTGTGCTCAACCCTCACAGATACATATAGGTAAGTACACACTTTAAGACAATGTGCTCAGCCCTGGCAGACTTATATAAGTATGAACACACCTGCACCAGCACACCTGCACCAGCACACCTGCACCAGCACACCTGCACCAGCACACCTTCTCAACACAATACAGAATCTAGGAATTACAAATCTGTGAATGGGTATCAGAATATCCGTTCTGGGGTCACATGTGTAATCTCCGCTTCCATGCAAACAGGTTAATGGGGTTCAACTCCCTTGTTAGGGGAACCAAAGACGATCAAGTGGGCTCACACGATCCTCCATTGTTTTGAAATTTGAGGATGTTATTGAGATGTGAGAGAAGATGGTGTGGTGATGGTTGTAGTACCAACTACACTGATTAATTCATTACTACTACTACTACTGCTACTACTAGTAGTGGTAGTAGTAGTGCTATTACTATCACTACTAGCTACTATTAGCTACTGTTACTACTACTACTAGTAGCAGTAGTAGTACTACTACTACTATTACTACTATTTCTATTACTACTACTATTATTTTTATTATTTTATTATTATTATTATTATTATTATTATTATTATTATTATTATTATTATTATTATTATTATTATTACTTTTACTACTATTATTAATACTAATATTAACAAAAATAATAATAATGGCAATAATACTCACCTACATTCAGACAAACACCCTCACCTACAGCACTATCAGAAACACACACACACACAAAGGTGCAGGGAGGCAAAAACTAAGTGCATTAGAGAATGAAAGAGGTATAGAAGGCAAAGGACCCAGGAGAACAAGATCAGTCGAAGAGCCAGAAACGAATATGCACTGATAAGGAGGGAGGCCCAGCGACAGTACGAAAATGACATAGCATCGAAAGCCAAGTCTGACCTGAAACTGCTGTTTAGCCACATTAGGAGAAAGACGACAGTCAAAGACCAAGTGATCAGGCTGAGGAAAGAAGGTGGGAAACTCACAAGAAACGATCAAGAGGTATGCGAGGAGCTCAACAGGAGATTTAAGGAAGTATTCACAATGGAGACAGAAAAGACTCTGGGAAGAAAGGACAGAGGGGGACACCAACAGGGAATAGACCAACAGGTGCTGGACGATATGCAAACAACTGAAGAGAAGGTGAAGAAGCTGTTAAGTGACCTTGATACCTCAAAGGCAATGGGACCGGACAACATCTCCCCATGAGTCCCCAGGGAGGGAGCAGATATACTTTGTGTGCCATTAACCACAATCTTCAACACATCCCTTGAAACTGGGCAAATACCTGAGGTATGGAAGACGGCAAATGTAGCTCCCATTTTTAAAAAAAGAGACAGAAAAGAGGCACTAAATTACAGACCTGTGTCACTGACCTGTATAGTACGCAAAGTCATGGAGAAGATTATTAGGAGAGTGGTGGAGCACCTGGAACGGAACAAGATTATAAACGACAACCAGCATGGATTCATGGAAGGCAAATCATGTGTCACAAACCTTCTGGAGTTCTATGACAAAGTTACAGAAGTAAGACACGAGAGAGATGGGTGAGTTGATTGCATTTTCTTGGACTGCAAGAAGGCCTTCAACACAGTTCCTCACTAGAGACTAGTGCAGAAACTAGAAGATCAGGCACGTATAACAGGAAGGGCACTGCAATGGATCAGAGAATACCTGACAGGGAGGCAACAACGAGTCATGGTACGGGATGAAGTATCACAGTGGGCACCTGTGACGAGCGGGGTCCCACAAGGGTCGGTCGTAGGACCAGTGCTATTTCTGGTATATGTGAATGACATGATGGAAGGGATAGACTCAGAGGTGCCCCTGTTCGCAGATGATGTTAATGAGGAGAATTAAATCAGATGAGGATCAGGCAGGACTACAAAGAGACCTGGACAGGCTGGACACGTGGTCCAGCAACTGGCTTCTTGAATTCAACCCTGCGAAGTGCAATGTCATGAAGATCGGAGGACAAAGAAGACCGCAGACGGAGTATAGACTAGGTGGCAAAGGACTGCAAACCTCGCTCAAGGAGAAAGATCTTGGGGTGACCATAACACCGAGCATGTCTCCGGAGGCACACATCAACCAGATAACTGCTGCAGCATACGGGCGCCTGGCAAACCTGAGAATAGCGTTCCGATACCTTAGTAAGGAATCGTGCAAGACACTGTACACTGTGTACGTCAGGCCCATACTGGAGTATGCATCTCCAGTTTGGAACCCACACCTGGTCATGCACGTCAAGAAATTAGAGAAAGTGCAAAGGTTTGCAACAAGGCTAGTTCCGGAGCTCAAGGATATGTCCTACGAAGAAAGGTTGAGGGAAATCGGACTGACGACATTGGAGGACAGGCGGGTCAGGGGAGACATGATAACGACATACAACATACTGCGTGGAATAGATAAGGTAAACAGAGACAGGATGTTCTAGAGAGGGGACACAGAAAGAAGGTCACAATTGGAAGCTGAAGACTCAGACGAGTCACAGGGATGTTAGGAAGTATTTCTTCAGTCATAGAGTCGTCAGGAAGTGGAATAGCCTAACAAGTGATGTAGTGGAGGCAGGAACCATACATAGTTTTAAGACGAGGTATGACAAAGCTCTGGAAGCAGAGAGAGAGAGGACCTAGTAGCGATCAGTGAAGAGGAGGGGCCAGGAGCTGAGTCTCGACCCCTGCAACCACAATTAGGTGAGTACAGGAGGAGCCAGGAGTCATGAATCGACCCCTGCAACCACACTATTCATCAGCTCTCACCAAGGTAAAGGTCGAGAACCAAAACCTAGTCATTGTGGTAGTCTACAAGCCTCCGGATGCAACATCCCAGCAATTCCAGGAACAGCTGTTAAAAATTGACCACTGTCTGGAAAATCTTCCAGCTCCTGCACCCAACATCTTGCTCCTGGGGGATTTCAACTTAAGGCACCTAAAATGGAGGAATATAGCAAATAATATTGTTGCAGTAATAACACCAGGAGGCAGCTCTGATGAAAACTCACACTCACACGAGCTTTTAAATCTCTGCACAAAATTCAATTTAAACCAGCAAATAATAGAGCCTACAAGACTGGAGAATACACTAGACCTCATCTTCACTAACAATGATGATCTGATAAGAAATGTCACCATATCAAAAACAATATACTCAGATCACAACATAATTGAGGTTCAGACATGTATGCATGGAGCCCCAGACCGACAAAATGAGACTAGTCACGAGGGAGCATTCACCAAATTCAACTTCAATAACAAAAACATAAAGTGGGACCAAGTAAACCAAGTCCTAACCGATATAAGCTGGGAAGATATACTAAGCAACACAGACCCAAACTTATGCCTAGAACAGATTAACTCGGTGGCACTCGATGTATGCACAAGGCTTATTCCTCTAAGAAAAAGGAGGAGTAGATGTAAAATAGAAAGAGACAGGCGCTCCCTTTACAGGCGACGGAAAAGAATAACAGAGCGGCTAAAAGAGGTCAATATATCTGAAATGCGCAGGGAGACACTGGTCAGAGAAATAGCAAGCATCGAACTTAAGCTAAAAGAATCCTTTAGGAGTCAGGAATCGCGGGAAGAACTAAAAGCCATAAATGAAATCGAAAGAAACCCAAAGTATTTCTTCTCCTATGCCAAATCAAAATCGAGAACAACGTCCAGTATTGGGCCCCTACTTAAACAAGATGGGTCCTACACAGATGACAGCAAGGAAATGAGTGAGCTACTCAAGTCCCAATATGACTCAGTTTTTAGCAAGCCGCTAACCAGACTGAGAGTCGAAGACCAAAATGAATTTTTTATGAGAGAGCCACAAAATTTGACTAACACAAGCCTATCCGATGTTATCCTGACGCCAAATGACTTCGAACAGGCGATAAATGACATGCCCATGCACTCTGCCCCAGGGCCAGACTCATGGAACTCTGTGTTCATCAAGAACTGCAAGAAGCCCCTATCACGAGCCTTTTCCATCCTATGGAGAGGGAGCATGGACACGGGGGTCGTCCCTCAGTTACTAAAAACAACAGACATAGCCCCACTCCACAAAGGGGGCAGTAAAGCAACAGCAAAGAACTACAGACCAATAGCACTAACATCCCATATCATAAAAATCTTTGAAAGGGTCCTAAGAAGCAAGATCACCACCCATCTAGAAACCCATCAGCTACACAACCCAGGGCAACATGGGTTTAGAACAGGTCGCTCCTGTCTGTCTCAACTACTGGATCACTACGACAAGGTCCTAAATGCACTAGAAGACAAAAAGAATGCAGATGTAATATATACAGACTTTGCAAAAGCCTTCGACAAGTGTGACCATGGCGTAATAGCGCACAAAATGCGCGCTAAAGGAATAACAGGAAAAGTCGGTCGATGGATCTATAATTTCCTCACTAACAGAACACAGAGAGTAGTCGTCAACAGAGTAAAGTCCGAGGCAGCTACGGTGAAAAGCTCTGTCCCACAAGGCACAGTACTAGCTCCCATCTTGTTCCTCATCCTCATATCCGACATAGACAAGGATGTCAGCCACAGCACCGTGTCTTCCTTTGCAGATGACACCCGAATCTGCATGACAGTGTCTTCCATTGCAGACACTGCAAGGCTCCAGGCGGACATCAACCAAATCTTTCAGTGGGCTGCAGAAAACAATATGAAGTTCAACGATGAGAAATTTCAATTACTCAGATATGGTAAACATGAGGAAATTAAATCTTCATCAGAGTACAAAACAAATTCTGGCCACAAAATAGAGCGAAACACCAACGTCAAAGACCTAGGAGTGATTATGTCGGAGGATCTCACCTTCAAGGACCATAACATTGTATCAATCGCATCTGCTAGAAAAATGACAGGATGGATAATGAGAACCTTCAAAACTAGGGAGGCCAAGCCCATGATGACACTCTTCAGGTCACTTGTTCTATCTAGGCTGGAATATTGCTGCACTCTAACAGCACCTTTCAAGGCAGGTGAAATTGCCGACCTAGAAAATGTACAGAGAACTTTCACGGCGCGCATAACGGAGATAAAACACCTCAATTACTGGGAGCGCTTGAGGTTTCTAAACCTGTATTCCCTGGAACGCAGGAGGGAGAGATACATGATTATATACACCTGGAAAATCCTAGAGGGACTAGTACCAAACTTGCACACGAAAATCACTCACTACGAAAGCAAAAGACTTGGCAGACGATGCACCATCCCCCCAATGAAAAGCAGGGGTGTCACTAGCACGTTAAGAGACCATACAATAAGTGTCAGGGGCCCGAGACTGTTCAACTGCCTCCCAGCACACATAAGGGGGATTACCAACAGACCCCTGGCAGTCTTCAAGCTGGCACTGGACAAGCACCTAAAGTCAGTTCCTGATCAGCCGGGCTGTGGCTCGTACGTTGGTTTGCGTGCAGCCAGCAGCAACAGCCTGGTTGATCAGGCGCTGATCCACCAGGAGGCCTGGTCACAGACCGGGCCGCGGGGGCGTTGACCCCCGAAACTCTCTCCAGGTAAACTCCAGGTAAAGTAATAAAGAAAGCCAAACAACTATACTACTCCAGTAGATTCACAGACACTAGAGGAGATATAAAAAAGACCTGGAAAACACTCTCTCAGATTCTAGGGACTCACAAACTGAGAAAAACCAAGAATATTGTCCTAACTAAACCTAATGAAACACCACTACATCCCACTGACACAGCTAACAAGATAAACGACTTCTTCTCAAACATAGGATCTAATCTCGCCAGTAAAATCCCACATACCAATGCCCATGCCAGGGACTACCTAGATGGGAATTTCCCTAATTCCTTTTATCTTGCACCAACTGAGCCCACGGAAGTCACCGAGATTATAAAGTCACTTAAAAATAACTCGGGGAATCTGTCTCATGTCCCACCATTACTGTACAAGCGAGCGGCCCATGTCCTTTCGCATGCTATTTCATTACTTTTTAACAAGTCACTAGAGACTAGCACCTTCCCGAAACTACTCAAGACGGCAAGGGTTACACCAATACATAAAGGTGGTGACCCTACAGACTTAAACAACTATAGGCCAATATCTAACTTACCATTGCTATCCAAAATCTTTGAGAAACTCGTGCACAGGAGACTGTATTCATTTATAACGGCTCAAAACATACTCAACCCCTGCCAATCTGGATTCAGGAAAAATAAAAGCACTAATGATGCAATCATAAAAATGCTAGATCTGCTTTACACAGCATTGGAAAATAAGGAATATCCACAAGGAATTTTTATTGACCTAAGAAAAGCTTTTGACACAGTAGACCACGACATCCTACTCCACAAACCTAATCTTGCCACCCTAATCTTGCCACCCTCAACACCATTGTGAATGAGGAGCTGATTAAAATATCGACTTGGATGACAGCCAATAAACTTACTATATTATGTTTGGTAGCAGAGCAGGAGATGCACAAATTAACATTAAGATTGACAACACTCTAATTACCAGAAATAATGGGGGCAAATTCCTAGGCTTATACCTTGACAACAACCTGAATTTCAGCACCCATATCCAGCATATAACCAAAAAAGTATCCAAAACGGTTGGGATCCTCTCCAAGATACGATACTACGTGCCGCAAAATGCCCTTCTCACACTATACCACTCACTTATTTATCCATACCTCACCTATGCTATTTGTGCTTGGGGATCAACTGCAGCAACACACCTAAAGCCAATAATAACCCAACAAAAAGCTGCAGTAAGAATAATCACTAAATCCCATCCCTGGCAACACCCCCCCCCCACTCTTCATAGACCTAAACTTACTCCCAGTTCAGTACATCCACACTTACTACTGTGCAATCTACATCTACAGGGCCTTAAACTCTAATATCAACCTTGACCTAAAACGCTTTCTTGATAGTTGTGACAGAACTCACAGGCATAACACCAGACACAAACATCTCTACGACATTCCCCGTGTCCGACTAAACCTTTACAAAAATTCAATGTATGTCAAAGGCCCTAAAATCTGGAATACCCTACCTGAGAACTCTAGAACTGCAGACACATTCATCACCTTCAAAACTACCATTAGAAAACATCTTATCTCCCTGATACACCCCGTCAACTAACTACACGAATACCACCTGGTGGTTCACACTTACACTCACTCACTCATTTGACCATAAACAGAAATATTAATCTCAATCTTAAAATAATGAATCCTGTGATACTCCAATACTGAAACTATGTACTGTGCCAAAACAAAAGCATTCACATTGCTAAACTCACAAACTAGTATTTAGTCACTTAGCCATAATACCAACTTACCTCATAATTTGTAATATTTTACAATTAAGAATAAAACTAAGTCTGCCCGAAATGCCTAGCCATGCTAAGCGTTCTAGTGGTACACTCTGTAATCACTATTTTACTACATGTAAACCACACAATAACCAAATTTCTGTAAACTCAGCATTGTAATCCTTATAGAGAATAAACTTTGAACTAGGTGAGTACACTCAAGGCACAGAGAAAATGCGAGGTCTCTAATTGAGCCCAGAGAGAGAGAGAGAGAGAGAGAGAGAGAGAGAGAGAGAGAGAGAGAGAGAGAGAGAGAGAGAGAGAGAGAGAGAGAGAGAGAGAGAGAGAGACGTCGAAACTCGACCTTGTCATCCACTCTCACTTGCTCTGACACCCACAACAGCGATCATAAACTCGAGATGCCAATAAACATGTCAGCTTCATAGCTCCACACTGGCGATAAACTCTATTTGACGGCCCCGCGAGTTTCCATCAGCCCCGAGACACGCTTAATAAGCTTCATCTACGCTTCCAACACTCGTAGACGGAGGCAGACGGAGGCAGACACATGCACCAGCGGGAGATAAAACGGTTCAAACAGAATTCTGGGAATCCGACGGATCGTTATGATTTTTTATATTTTGTTTTTTTTTTTTGCGACAGAAAGATGTAGGGAGTTGAGGCACGTCGTACGTCGTAATGATGTGTTAAAGACAGACACAGAGAGAGAGAGAGAGAGAGAGAGAGAGAGAGAGAGAGAGAGAGAGAGAGAGAGAGAGACAAAGATAGTGAAAGAAGCATTCACTCAATATCAGCTAGCTTACCCATAATAATCGCTTATAATTACTTAGTATTAACTAAATTAATTTAGTCTAAACGACCACATAGGGATTACCAAAATTATCATAACTAACATTACGAATGATTCGTTGGTTAACAGGATTTACATGAGGGTCATGCAGACTGCATGCCATCTGTGCTCCACCAGTTAAAAATACTTTAATACCCTAAATAAGTGTTTATTGTCTTGAACAGTGTGATGCTGGAACACGAGATGGCAGCCTTTTACTGTGCCACAAGTGAGTCGCTGACAGCGGAAAGAAGTGAGTCGCTGACAGTGGGGAAGACATGACAGGAGACAGGCCTACTAGTAGAAGAAAAAATAAAAGAAGGGAGGAGCACTCCGGGAGGCCTACTGGCCCACTGGATTTAAAGACATGTGACCAAACACTAGGACACAAAACGTTTTGGTCCTGGGACCTTGACCAAACTGGTCTTTATTTGAACCAGTTTGTGAGTATCATTTACCTGGTTAGCTTAGGTTAGATAAGACTAGGTTAGGTTAGGTTAGGTTAGGTTAGTGTAGGTTAGGTTAGGTTAGTGTAGGTTAGGTTAGGTTAGGTTAGGCTAGTGTAGGTTAGGTTAAGTTGGGTTAGGTTAGGATAGGATAGGTTAGGTTAGGTTATGTTACGCTAGCTTAGATTAGATAAGGCTAGGTTAGGTTAGGTTAGGTTAGTGTAGGTTAGGTTAGGTTAGTGTACGCTAGGTTAGGTTAGGTTAAGTTAGGTTAGGTTAGGTTAGGTTAGGGTAGGTTAGGTTAGGTTAGGTTAGGTTAGGTTAGGTTAGGTTAGGTTAGGTTAGGTTAGGTTAGGTTAGTGTAGGTTAGGTTAGGTTAGGTTAGGTTAGATTAGGTTAGGATAGGTTAGGTTAGGTTAGGTTAGGGTAGGTTAGGTTAGGTTAGGCTAGTGTAGGTTAGGTTAGGTTAGGTTGGGTTAGGTCTTCTGTCTGTATATAGTCACCTTGAATTCGACCGGAGAGTCCTACTCTGTAGGCTTAGGAAATAA
>NC_091318.1:29728097-29745597 GCF_038502225.1 Cherax quadricarinatus | reverse complement strand
GATCCTTAACCTTGTCAAACCCTGTGTAAAAAAAAAAAGAGAGAGAGAGAGAGTGAGAGACAGAGAGGGAGAGAGAGAGTGAGAGAGAGAGAGGGAGAGAGAGAGAGAGAGAGAGAGAGAGAGAGAGAGAGAGAGAGAGAGAGAGAGAGAGAGAGAGAGAGAGAGAGAGAGAGAGAGAGAGAGAGAGAGAGAGAGAGCCTGACTATGGGAAAGAGGTAATTGGCCAGCCCTTTGCTCTGAGCTCGCCACCACCGACTGGAATGCTCTTCTCCAAGGGGATTTTGACAACCAAGTGAAAGCCTTCACTGGACACATCCTTAATCTACAACAAGAACACATTCCTCACCGGCAATATGTGACGAAGCCTACAGATCAGCCTTGGTTTGGCTTTCGTTGTAGAGAGGCTGCTACTGCTAAGTACAAAGCATGGCGAAGGTATAAGAGACATCCTACCACCTATAACAGGAACTTGCACGAGCAAGCCTGTAGGCATATGGGTGACGTTCAAAAGTGGGTCATTGCTAAATGGGAGGTGGACACTAAAAGAAAGTTAGCATCAGGTAGGGTAGGCTCCAAAACCTGGTTGTCCCTGGTCAAGGACAGACAAGGTTATCTGCCTGATGAACTTATTCCACCTCTAAATCGACAGGATAGGACCACCTCTACTAGTAGTCAAGAGAAAGCGAACCTTTTTGCCAAACACTTTGCTACCAAAATGCAAGTTCCTGGTCCAGCAAGGGACCCCCCTTGGCTAGCTGCAAGAACTGTGTCAAAACTGTCAGTGGTGACAATAAGGCAGAAGAAGGTGCATTTCCTTCTTAAATAGCCTGACCAAGAAAAGGCTGTGGGCCCAGACAAGCTGAGCCCAAGATTGCTGAGATGTGCAGACCAGCTAGCAGCACCTCTAAATCGCATCTTTTCAACACTGGCTAGTACAGTGTAAATGGCCTTCTCTGTGGAAAGAGGCATATGTAGTCCCTGTTCACAAATAGAAGAGCAGAGCAGAAATCAGCAACTACAGACCGGTGTCACTCCTGTCAATCACTGGTAAGATCCTTGAGACAATAATCTCAAGACAAATGACAGAGTTTTTTGACTACCACTCACTACTTTCTGACCGTCAATATGGCTTCAGGAAAGGTTACTCTGCTGCTGATCTGCTGTTAAACCTCTCCACTAAGTGGTACCAGTCACTGGATAAATTCAAAGTCAGCTGTGTGGTAGCTTTCGACCGGGTGTGGCACCAGGGCCTCTTAGCAAAACTGCAGGCTCTGGGAATTGCAGGCTCTACACTATGTCTCCTCAGTGATTACTTTCATGGTAGATCTCTAAGGGTTGTTCTCAATCGAACGGAATCACCAAGACATCCTATTGGGGCAAGTGTTCCACAAGGAAGCGTGCTGGGTCCATTGTTATGGAATGTCTACTTCAACGACCTTCTTCATCTCATCCCAGAATCACATGCATATGCAGACGACTGTACACTGACATTCACTTATCCAAGAGAAGAAATGCCAGCTGCTCTAAGCTACATCAATCACCAGCTGAGAGCTATATCAGCTTAGGGAAATAGATGGCAAGTAACATTCGCACCTGAGAAAACACAAATGATGATGGTCTCTAGGCACCATGATGGTAATGCCGGTGCAGTAGTAAGGATGAATGGGAGGGTGTTGGCACCTGGGGAAGAAGTTGATATCCTTGGGATGAAATTTGACTCCAAACTGACCATGAAGAACCACGTTGTAAATCTTGCAAACAAGGCAGCCAGGAAGCTTACAGCACTTCGCCGTATCTCACATCTGCTTGACAGTAGGGTTGGAAGATTCTGTACGAGGCACAGTTACGCTCACACCTTGAGTATGCTCCACTTTCTTGGTTTACCTGCCCCCCCCCTCTCATCTGCGACTGCTTGACAGAGTAGCGAACAGAGGAAGATGTCTCATCTCTCGCCTGGACCAATCCTGGATAGATCTGTCATTTCAACAGAGCCTTCAACACAGGAGTGATGTGGGTGGCCTTACTGTTATGTACAAGGCCAATATTGTCAAAGTACCACACTTGGATCCACTTCGAGGACGTGAAGCAAGCTTCTATACCACAAGACGGGCAGAAAGCAGTAACTTCACTCTGGCTGTACCTTTCTCCAGAACATCACTCCATCTGAGATCATACATACCCAGGATGACTCGACTATGGAACACATTCGTACAGCATAATGATGTCAATGAGATAACGTCAGTTAATCAAATGAAAATGCTGGCCCACAGATGGCTCCAACTTCATCCTGTCCCGTACTTGTATGTCTCATAACAATAAAAATGCTTTCAAATAAGCTGATGTAGGTAACAGCTCTTAGCTTGTCAATAAAGCTAGGGATCCTTAACCTTGTCAAACCCTGTGTAAAAAAAATTCCAGTTAGCTCACTATTTCCCTGGTGTTAGTTAGCGGTATTTTATTCTTCAGATAAGAGATGCCCTGCTGACCTGTGATGGTTGAAGCAGTGATCAATCAGCCTCTGCTGTGCCCGGATGTCTTTACATCAGATTTAAAAACAAATAGATTACATTAACTTTCACAGTATCATAGATTGATGGACTTGTTTGAAGCAGTTATTCCAAGCTCCAATTTCAAAGCTTCAGGGAAGGGCTTCCATGCTTCACAGTGGTGCTTCAGGGAATATCTCCCAGGGATCATAATGCTTCAGGGATGGGCTCTCAGACTTCACAATGCTTCAGGGAAGGGCTCTCAGGCTTCACAATGCTTCAGGGAAGGGCTCTCAGGCTTCACAATGCTTCAGGAAAGGGCTCTCAGGCTTCACAATACTTCAGGAAAGGGCTCTCAGGCTTCACAATACTTCAGGAAAGGGCTCTCAGGCTTCACAATACTTCAGGAAAGGCCTCTCAGACTTCAAAATGCTTCAGGGAAGGGCTCTCAGGCTTCACAATGCTTCAGAACTCTCAGGCTTCACAATGCTTCAGGGATGGGCTCTCAGACTTCACAATGCTTCAGGGAAGGGCTCTCAGGCTTCACAATACTTCAGGAAAGGCCTCTCAGACTTCAAAATGCTTCAGGGAAGGGCTCTCAGGCTTCACAATGCTTCAGGGAAGGGCTCTCAGGCTTCACAATACTTCAGGAAAGGCCTCTCAGACTTCAAAATGCTTCAGGGAAGGGCTCTCAGGCTTCACAATACTTCAGGAAAGGCCTCTCAGACTTCACAATGCTTCAGGGAAGGGCTCTCAGGCTTCACAATGCTTCAGGGAAGGGCTCTCAGGCTTCACAATGCTTCAGGAAAGGCCTCTCAGACTTCACAATGCTTCAGGAAAGGCCTCTCAGACTTCACAATGCTTCAGGGAAGGGTTCTCAGACTTCACAATGCTTCAGGAAAGGCCTCTCAGACTTCACAGTGCTTCAGGGATGGGCTCTCAGACTTCACAGTGCTTCAGGGAAGGGCTCTCAGACTTCACAATGCTTCAGGGATGGGCTCTCAGACTTCACAATGCTTCAGGGAAGGGCTCTCAGGCTTCACATTTTACCCTGGAGTCCTCAGCTTCATTAAATCACAGTGGCAGTCATCAACGCTTGAGCTGACACCTTTGATCTTGGTATAGCGAACTTAAGCTCAGTCAATCTTATTTCTGTCTCTTTCACCTACCATGAAAATCTCCATTACCCTCTGTATCACTGACACACACACACACACACACACACACACACACACACACACACACACACACACACACACACACACACACACACACACACACAGCTATGATAAAGCTCTTGGAGCAGGAAGAGAGTGGACCTAGGAGCGACCAGTGAAGAGGCGTGGCCAGGAGCTATGAATCGACCCCTGCAACCATAATTAGGTAAGTACACACACACACACACACACACACACACACACACACACACACACACACACACACACACACACACACACACACGCACACACACACACACACAGTGGAATAACCTCGCAGACTTCATACATAGTTTTAAGAGAAGGTACGATAGGACACACGAGTGTAATACAGAGTGAATCTGTCAAGCTGTAAGTTGAGAGAGGGGCCAGGAGCCAAGATCCAACCACTGTAACCACGTAGAGATAAGCACACACACTACACTCACCGCTGCTCTTTAAAGGCCACGTAAGTACCCAGGTTCTCTAATAACTTGTTCATTTTCCCACTATAATCTACCTTGACCATAATTACTATCACATTAGCTTTGTCTGTTTGGTAAGGTGAAGTCCAGGATCTTTCCTTAATTCATGGTATAACTTAACAAATCTTTGATGACAATTGTGTTGTAGAGGTTTGAGCTTCGCTCAGATTTGTTAAGTTCTACCATGAATTAAGGAAAGATCCTGGACTTCACCTTACCAAACAGACAAAGCTAATGTGATAGTAATTATGGTCAAGGTAGATTATAGGGGGAAATGAGCATATTAGAAGACGGGGGGTGGAAGGGAGGATTTACTTGCCTCTTAATTCACTCACAGGAGCGTCAAGTATATCCATCATCATTAGTAATCCAATGTTAATGATCCAGCAAGCAGTTGTGACCCTCAGTGAGTGCTGGAATAATCCAGGAATGTTGACTCAGCGGCCCACACTATCCAGTGATTGCATTCACTGCCAGACTTTGCTTGCTAATTAAACTCGCTTCAATGTTATTGATGTCACCACTATTATAGCTTGCACACAACGTGTGTGTGTGTGTGTGTGTGTGTGTGTGTGTGTGTGTGTGTACTCACCTAGTTGAGGTTGCGGGGGTCGAGTCCGAGTTCCTGGCCCCGCCTCTTCACTGATCGCTACTAGGTCACTCTCCCTGAGCCGTGAGCTTTATCATACCTCTGCTTAAAGCTATGTATGGATCCTGCCTCCACTACATCGCTTCCCAAACTATTCCACTTACTGACTACTCTGTGGCTGAAGAAATACTTCCTAACATCCCTGTGATTCATCTGTGTCTTCAGCTTCCAACTGTGTCCCCTTGTTACTGTGTCCAATCTCTGGAACATCCTGTCTTTGTCCACCTTGTCAATTCCTCTCAGTATTTTGTATGTCGTTATCATGTCCCCCCTATCTCTCCTGTCCTCCAGTGTCGTCAGGTTGATTTCCCTTAACCTCTCCTCGTAGGACATACCTCTTAGCTCTGGGACTAGTCTTGTTGCAAACCTTTGCACTTTCTCTAGTTTCTTCACGTGCTTGGCTAGGTGTGGGTTCCAAACTGGTGCCGCATACTCCAATATGGGCCTAACGTACACGGTGTACAGGGTCCTGAATGATTCCTTATTAAGATGTCGGAATGCTGTTCTGAGGTTTGCCAGGCGCCCATATGCTGCAGCAGTTATTTGGTTGATGTGCGCTTCAGGAGATGTGCCTGGTGTTATACTCACCCCAAGATCTTTTTCCTTGAGTGAGGTTTGTAGTCTCTGGCCCCCTAGACTGTACTCCGTCTGCGGTCTTCTTTGCCCTTCCCCAATCTTCATGACTTTGCACTTGGTGGGATTGAACTCCAGGAGCCAATTGCTGGACCAGGTCTGCAGCCTGTCCAGATCCCTTTGTAGTTCTGCCTGGTCTTCGATCGAGTGAATTCTTCTCATCAACTTCACGTCATCTGCAAACAGGGACACCTCAGAGTCTATTCCTTCCGTCATGTCGTTCACAAATACCAGAAACAGCACTGGTCCTAGGACTGACCCCTGCGGGACCCCGCTGGTCACAGGTGCCCACTCTGACACCTCGCCACGTACCATGACTCGCTGCTGTCTTCCTGACAAGTATTCCCTGATCCATTGTAGTGCCTTCCCTGTTATCCCTGCTTGGTCCTCCAGTTTTTGCACCAATCTCTTGTGTGGAACTGTGTGTGTGTGTGTGTGTGTGTGTGTGTGTGTATGTGTGTGTGTGTGTGTGTGTGTGTGTGTGTGTGTGTGTGTGTGTGTGTGTGTGTGTGTGTGTGTGTGTGTGTGTGTGTGTGTGTGTGTGTGTGTGTGTGTGTGTGTGTGTGTGTGTGTGTGTGTGTGTGTGTGTGTGTGTGTGTGTGTGTGTGTGTGTGTTGCTTATTAATTTATTTGGTTTAAGTCGTGTCTACTACACGATGGTTAATGAGTCTGGTTGTCAACTGTACATCAACAGTCGTGAATATTTTAATACCATAGTGAAAAATTATATTCACTTCTTAAGAACTGAACATCTCAGTGTATATACACTGAGAGATGAACATCTCGGTGTATATACACTGAGAGATGAACATCTCGGTGTATATACACTGAGAGATGAACATCTCAGTGTATATACACTGAGAGATGAACATCTCAGTGTATATACACTGAGAGATGAACATCTCAGTATATATACACTGAGAGATGAACATCTCGGTGTATATACACTGAGAGATGAACATCTCGGTGTATATACACTGAGAGATGCACATCGAAATGTGTATGAATGTTGGAGTGGAGGTGTGAGAAGCTAGAAGTAATAAACGAATGAGAAAAGATAACGGAAGCGAGGAAGAAAAAGAAGATAGAAAAATGGAAGATTTATGTCCGGTGTCCAGACATGAGAGGGAAGAGAGAAGGAGAGAGAGAAAAGAGAGAGATAAAAAGAAGAGAGACAAGGAGATAACAAAAGAAAAGCGATATGCCTCGTGGCTCTTCCTATTTTCTCTTATTAAAGAAATGTGAGAATATATATATATATATATATATATATATATATATATATATATATATATATATATATATATATATATATATATATATATATATATATATATATATATATATAATCTATTTTTTTATCTTTATCCATTTAAAAAAATTATGTGGAAAAAGAGATAATGATTTAGATACCTTTGAGAGATAACTCGGTGGAGGAATTTAGAAAAATATCTCCTGTCCTGAGAGAAAGAGAAAGTGAGAAAGAATGGAGATGCCGGTGTGTGAAAAATAAGATATCTCAGTTATTTAGATTCAGTTTTCGGGCTTACATGTTTTGGGCAACCTGGTTCCCATTTTCTGTAAATGCTCGATTCCACGTTTTCTTAATTTTTGGGCTGGTTCATATGGGTAACTTTATCATTGTTTTATGGGAGTTTTCTTTCTTTCCTATAATTCTTTCCTCTTGCTCCTCTTCATAATCGCAAATATTCTCTCTATTCTCTCTCTCTCTGTCTCTCTTTCTGTCTGTCTGTCTGTCTGTCTGTCTCTCTCTCTCTCTCTCTCTCTCTCTCTCTCTCTCTCTCTCTCTCTCTCTCTCTCTTAATAAATGTTGTTGACATGACTAAATCTTCGACAAATGGCCAACAACAGCAATAGACATGACTTACCGTTCAACAGAACGACTCACCGTTCAACAGATGGCCAATGAGAGTGGTGGGCATAACTATGATGTTGACCAATAGATCTGCCACAGCCAGATTAGCTATGAAGACGTTGGTGACCGTGCGCATGCGTGGTGCCCGCATGACCACTGCTACAACGAAACTGTTGCCTACGACGCCCATAACGGAGACCAGAACGTAGGAGACGCAGTAGAGTACCGTCACTGACAGGGAGTGACGGAAAGTAGGTACCTCGTAGTCGTAGCAGGGCTGGCTGGTGTCGTTGGTGAGGCAGGAGGTCGTGTTTTGATAGTAGTAGTCGTAGTAAGACGGGGGGTAGTTGGTGGGGTAGTAGTCGGAGATTGTGGTGGAGGTGGTGGTTGTGGTTGTGTTGACTTCTTGGGTGTACATGGTTGAGAGAGGTGGGTGTAGGGTGGTTAGTTGGTGGTTGGTGGATGGTGGTTGGTGGGTGATGGATGGTGATAAGATGGTGGTGGTTAACTGGTGAAGGTTGACTGGTGCTGGTTGACTGGTGCTGGTTGATTGGTGAAGGTTGACTGGTGGTGGTTGACTGGTGGTAGTTAACTGGTGCTGGTTGACTGGTGCTGGTTGACTGGTGCTGGTTGACTGGTGCTGGTTGACTGGTGATGATTGACTGTTGATGGTTGACTGGTGGTAGTTAACTGGTGCTGGTTGACTGGTGCTGGTTGACTGGTGCTGGTTGACTGGTGCTGGTTGACTGGTGCTGATTGACTGGTGCTGGTTGACTGGTGATGGTTGACTGGTGCTAGTTGACTGGTGCTGGTTGGCTGGTGCTGGTTGACTGGTGCTAGTTGATTGGTGATGGTTGATTGGTGCTGGTTGACTGGTGCTGGTTGCCTGGTGCTGATTGACTGGTTCTGGTTGACTGGTGCTAGTTGACTGGTGCTGGTTGACTGGTGCTGGTTGACTGATGCTGGTTGACTGGTGCTTGTTGACTGGTGGTGGTTGACTGGTGATAGTTGACTGGTGATGGTTGACTGATGCTGGTTGACTGGTGGTGGTTGACTGGTGGTGGTTGACTGATGCTTGTTGACTGGTGGTGGTTGACTGGTGACGGTTGACTGGTGGTGGTTAACTGGTGGTGGTTGACTGGTGGTGGTGGTTGATTGGTGGTGGTTGATTGGTGATGGTTGACTGGTGGTGGGTGACTGGTGGTGGTTGACTGGTGGTGGTTGACTGGTGGTGGTTGACTGGTGGTGGTTGACTGGTGGTGGTTGACTGGTGGTGGTTGACTGGTGGTGGTTGACTGGTGATGGTTGACTGGTGGTGATTGACTGGTGGTGGTTGGGATGCAAACTCTCGAAGCTTTCCTCTGAGGACTGAGAGCACTGAAGAGTAATCCAGACTCTTATTCAGTGTTCTAGACTCTTAGTTCTTCTTTAAGTGTTCTAGACTCTTAGTTCTTCTTTAAGTGTTCTAGACTCTTAGTTCTTCTTTAAGTGTTCTAGACTCTTAGTTCTTCTTTAAGTGTTCTAGACTCTTAGTTCTTCTTTAAGTATTCTAGACTCTTAGTTCTTCTATACAGTGTTCTAGATTCTTAGGTCTTCTTATACAGTGTTCTAGACTCTTAGTCCTAGTTCGAGCTTCCTAGAACTTCTTTCTTAACAACTACAGACCAGTAGAACTTAATTACTGGAGACAACAGACCTCTGAAGCTTAGTTCTTGGGCACAATAGACCTCCAGAGTTTAGTTATTGAACTTACTCTATTTCGAGAACTAGATAGTAAGGGTAACAGCAGAACATTGTGTTCTGAGGGACGAGAGTTCTCCGGTACTCGGTGTTCCGGGTTCTTGGGCGCTGTTCGGTTCTTCTCCGTTCCTGGAACCACGGTTCTTAGCTGCGAGAATCCTTTACAATGCGTTAACTTTCTTTTGTGGCCTCCTGAAGTCTTTCAGGAATCCTGTGTTACTTAGTTATGTTGCTGCTGGTAACGGTGGTGCTGGCGGTGGTGGTGGTGGTGGTGGTGGTGCTACTGGTGGTGCTGTGTGCGTTATTGTTGCTTCCTTTGCTGCTGCTGCTGCTCCTGAGGACACAAGTGGTGGTGGTGGTGCTCCTTTCTGATGCTTTAGGTGGTGTTGGTGGTGCTGTTGCTGGTATTACTGGTGGTGCTACTTCTGGAGTTGTTGTTTCTGATGCTTTGGCTACTGGTGAGGCTGCTGGCGGTGCTCCTTGCTGATGCTGTTAGCACTGTTGCTACTACTGTCGGTGACGGTGCTGGTGGTGCTACAGGTGCCGGTGGTGCTGCAGGTGGTGGTAGTGGTGGTGCTGGTGGCGGTGAGTGAACTCCAAGCATATTGAAGACTTCTGGGAAGAATCAGTTGGGTTTCCATGACAACGCAGCTTCTCCTTCCCTTCATCTGCACCGATAACTGAAATCAAATATTGAATGATTATTATTTTTATATTGTAACTGCTTTTAATGATTATTATTATTACCATTATTATTATTATTGTCAATAATTATTATTACTCTTCATCAGAGTACAAAACAAATTCTGGCCACAAAATAGAGCGAAACACCAACGTCAAAGACCTGGGAGTGATCATGTCGGAGGATCTCAACTTCAAGGACCATAACATTGTATCAATCGCATCTGCTAGAAAAATGACAGGATGGATAATGAGAACCTTCAAAACTAGGGAGGCCAAGCCCATGATGACACTCTTCAGGTCACTTGTTCTATCTAGGCTGGAATATTGCTGCACACTAACAGCACCTTTCAAGGCAGGTGAAATTGCCGACCTAGAAAATGTACAGAGAACTTTCACGGCGCGCATAACGGAGATAAAACACCTCAATTATTGGGAGCGCTTGAGGTTTCTAAACCTGTATTCCCTGGAACGCAGGCGGGAGAGATACATGATTATATACACCTGGAAAATCCTAGAGGGACTAGTACCGAACTTGCACACGAAAATCACTCACTACGAAAGCAAAAGACTTGGCAGACGATGCAACATCCCCCCAATGAAAAGCAGGGGTGTCACTAGCACGTTAAGAGACCATACAATAAGTGTCAGGGGCCCGAGACTGTTCAACTGCCTCCCAGCACACATAAGGGGGATTACCAACAGACCCCTGGCAGTCTTCAAGCTGGCACTGGACAAGCACCTAAAGTCAGTTCCTGATCAGCCGGGCTGTGGCTCGTACGTTGGTTTGCGTGCAGCCAGCAGCAACAGCCTGGTTGATCAGGCTCTGATCCACCAGGAGGCCTTGTCACAGACTGGGCCGCGGGGGCGTTGACCCCCGGAACTCTCTCCAGGTAAACTCCAGGTAAATATTATTATTGTTATTATTATTATTATTATTATTATTACTATTTTTACTAGTAGTAGTTCTTATTGTAATTATTATCATTGTTTTTATTATTATTTTAATTTTTTTAATATCATCATCATCATCATCATCATTATCATCATCGGTATGGTGACGGTCACTACTACAGGTTAGAGAGGAGTGTAGAGAGGGGCCGGGGTCAGGGACCTCTGTAGTATTCCAAACACCACCTGACTACTGTGATGGACCCGGGTTTCCAGCAACTGCAGGCGACTTCTCCAATGGAATGCTCAAGTGGTGGAGCAATTAGCCTGGGAGAGAGAAGGAGGGAAGGAAGGAAGGAAAGGAGGGAAGGAGGTATGGAGGAAGAGGTTGAGGGGGAAAGCCCCCACTCCAATATTCATCGAGGTTGTCACCTCTATGAGAGAGAGCGTCGTCTAAGCCACCTGTCTAATACAGCGTCTTAGACAGGTGTTCTTCTTTTTAATGGTGGTATTATTTTCTTTCATGAAGCCTCGTTATTACAACCCAGGAGTCCCGAAGGCCTGTTATCCTGGGTGTAAAGGGAGCAAAATAAACACAGCAGAAAAACTTTTGACTTGTATTATCCTTCACCAAGTAAGAACAGAATTATGTACACTATATACACGATGTACAACAATAGGTATTAGTGCACTCCACGGTAAGCAAGGCAGAACAGAAGCCACTAGAGAGCAGACCGTGCTTCAACCAGCTCTAGAATGGGAATGACAATGGCAGACAGGTGTGTGGTACCCACAACACCTCTGCGATTGCCAAAGCCATCTTCTCATTGGTTGGAACCTGGGTACTGATTGAACGACGGGGCCCCATCATCAACCCTTAGCACCTGGTTCGCTGGCTGGGGGAGATAGTCTTCCACTGAGGGTGTGTACATGCGCAGAATAAAGGTTACGTACTCTTTGCATGAGACACTCGTCTTTTATGATGTTTTCTACGTAATTTTTTTTTTTTTTTTTGCAATCACGTGATTTAAACGAGCTGTATTTAGACTTAAAGAGTTTCAACCAGTCAGTTGGGGCACTTAATGCTGACAAAAACTACTTAAGACTTACTCCAGCGACTCAAAAGACTAAAACAGAAAATATAAATCAATAATAACATTCCTCTTTGATAAACACGAGAAGAGCGAACAAGTAACCAACACAGTTTTCTCCTAACAAAATTGTCAGATGCTTCTCAAAAAAATAAGAAATCAATGACTGAGGATCAGCCACGAGAGATAGCAACTCCCTCGCCAGGGACTGTGACCTGCTCCATAAACCTAGTTGGTTTATGGAGCAGGAAAGCTCTGTGAGGTACAGGCAGCTGACCTCTGCCTTGTCCCAGTACCTCAAACATCAGCAACACTGGACAACGGGACAAAGATCAAGATTGTTACAGGACGCAGAGGACGTCCACGAGAGATAGAAACAATTGCAGCTGCCCTGATTGAAGCAAGATCCAGCCAGTGTCAGCATCCTGGAAGGAAAATGAATCACAGATGGTGTCTCTAGATTACCCTTTAAGAAACACCGAGCATCTCAACCCCAGACTTAAGATTTCTACAACTTGGTCACACACATACACACACTCACACTCACACACACACTCATACACACACACACACACACACACACACACACACACACACACACACACACACACACACACACACACACACACACACACACACACATACACACACTCTCACACACACTCACACTCATACACACACACACACACACACACACACACACACACACACACATACACACACACACACACACACACACACACACACACACACACACACACACACACACACACACACATACACACACTCTCACACACACTCACACTCATACACACACACACACACACACACACACACACACACACACACACACACACACACACACACACACACACACACACACACACACACACACACACAGAACGAGTCCTTGGTTCACCTAAAGGTGTAGGGAGGCAAAAACTAGGTATACTAGAGAATGGAAAAGGTATATAAGACAAAGAACTCAGGAAAATAAAGAGATTAGCCGGAGAGCCAGAAACGAATATGCACAGATAAGAAGGGAGGCTCAGCGACAATATGAAAATGACATAGCATCGAAAGTCAAGTCTGACCCGAAGCTGTTGTATAGCCACATCAGGAGGAAAAACAACAGTCAAGGACCAGGTAATCAGACTGAGGAAGGATGATGGGGAGTTCACAAGAAACAATCGAGAGGTATGTGAGGAGCTCAACATGAGATTTAAAGAAGTATTTACAGTGGAAACCAGTAGGACTCTAGGAAATCAGAACAGGGAGGTACACCAACAAGGGCTGGATGAGGTGCACATAACCAAGGAGGAGGTGAAGAAGCTGCTATGTGAACTTGACACCTCAAAGGCGGTGGGACCAGACAACATCTTTCCATGGGTCCCTAGAGAGGGAACAGAGATGCTGTGTGTGCCATTAACAAAGTTCTTCAACACATCCATTGAAACTGGGCAACTCCCTGAGGTATGGAAGATGGCAAACATAGTCCCAGTTTCTAAAAAAGGAGACAGACATGAAGCATTAAACTACAGAAATGTGTCACTAACGTATATAGTATGCAAAGTCATGGAGAAGATCATCAGGAGGAGAGTTGTTGAGCACCTGGAAAGGAACAAGTGTATAATCGACAACAAGCACGGTTTCAGGGAAGGAAAATCCTGTGTCACAAACTTACTGGAGTTTTATGACAAGGTGACAGAAGTAAGACAAGAGAGATAGGGGTCGATTGACTGCATTTTCTTAGACTGCAAGAAGGCCTTCGACACAGTTCCTCACAAGAGGTTACTGCAAAAGCTACAGGATCAGGCACACATAACATGAAAGGCACTGCAATGGATCAGAGAATGCCTGACAGGGAGGCAACAACGGGTCATGGTACTTGACGAAGTGTCAGAGTGGGCGCCTGTGACAAGCGAGGTTCCACAGGGGTCAGTCCTAGGACCTGTGCTGTTTTTGGTATATGTGAATGACATAACGGAAGGGATAGACTCAGAAGTGTCCTTGTTTGCAGATGATGTGAAGTTAATGAGAAGACTCAAATCGGTCGAGGATCAGGCAGGACTACAATGAGACCTGGACAGGCTACAAGCCTGGTCCAGCAACTGGCTCCTTGAGTTTAACCCTGCCAAATGCAAAGTCATGAAGATTGGGGAAGGGCAAAGAAGACCCCAGACACAATATAGTTTAGATGGCCAAAGACTGCAAACCTCACTCAAGGAAAAAGATCTGGGGGTGAGTATAACACCGAGCACATCTCCAGAGGCGCACATCAATCAGATAACTGCTGCAGCATACGGGCGCCTGGCAAACCTAAGGATAGCGTTCCGATACCTCAGTAAGGAATCGTTCAAGACTCTGTACACCATTTACGTCAGGCCCATACTGGAGTATGCAGCACCAGTTTGGAATCCACACCTGGTCAAGCACATCAAGGAATTAGAGAAAGCGCAAAGGTTTGCAACAAGACTAGTCCCAGAGCTAAAGGGACTGTCCTACGAAGAAAAGTTAAGGGAAATTGGACTGACGACACTGGAGGACAGGAGGGTCAGAGGAGACATGATAACGACATATAAAATACTGCGCGGAATAGACAAGGTGGACAAAGACGGGATGTTCCAGAGATGGGACACAGAAACAAGAGGTCACAATTTCAAGTTGAAGACTCAGATGAATCAAAGGGATGATAGGAAGTATTTCTTCAGTCACAATGAAGTCAGGAAGTGGAATAGTTTGGGAAGCGATGTAGTGGAGGCAGGATCCATACACAGCTTTAAGAAGGGGTATGATAGGCTCATGGTTCAGGGAGAGTGACCCAGTAGCGACCAGTGAAGAGGCTGGACCAGGAGCTATAAATCGATCCCTGCAACCACAACTAGGTGAGTACAACAACAATCACTGTGAAAAATAGTGAAATTCCAAGCGCTTTCGTGATTTCTCACATTATCAAGGCCCTGATATAATGATGATAGAACAGTAGAAGGCTATATAAGGGTGATATATCACCCTCACGGTCACTTCTGACATTTCACTCGTCCCATTATGATGCGGGTGGGTGTAATGTCAGACATGACCCTGAGGTGATATCTCAGCCTTATATAGACTTCTGCTGTTCTGTTATTATTACGAGTCCTTGATAATGTAAGAAATCACGAATGAGCTTGGAATTTCATTATTTTTTCACAGTGGTTGTTGTGTTTACTGTTTATTGTGATTTTATTGCATATATATATATATATAGATATTATATATATTTTTATATATATATATATATATATATATATATATACAATATATACATTTATATATATATATATAATATATATATGTATATATATATATATATAATATATATATATATATATATATATATATATATATATATATACGCAGACACGTTACTCTCTCCTACCACTCTTCCGTCTCCTGTCTTCTCTTTCCTCTCCTCTACCTCAGAATAATGATGTATCTATTGTTGACTTTGGCTACTTGCGTCATGTTCTTTTCACAATAATATTCCTGGTCTGTCCGTGTGTGTGTGTGTGTGTGTGTGTGTGTGTGTGTGTGTGTGTGTGTGTGTGTGTGTGTGTGTGTGTGTGTGTGTGTGTGTGTGTGTGTGTGTGTGTGTGTGTGTGTGTGTGTGTGTGTGTGTGTGTGTGTGTGTGTGTGTGTACTCACCTAGTTGTACTCACCTAGTTGAGGTTGCAGGGGTCGAGTCCAAGCTCCTGGCCCCGCCTCTTCACTGATCGCTACTAGGTCACTCTCCCTGAACCGTGAGCTTTATCATACCTCTGCTTAAAGCTATGTATGGATCCTGCCTCCACTACATCGCTTCCCAAACTATTCCACTTCCTGACTACTCAGTGGCTGAAGAAATACTTCCTAACATCTCTGTGATTCATCTGTGTCTTCAACTTCCAACTGTGTCCCCTTGTTGCTATGTCCCATCTCTGGAACATCCTGTCTTTGTCCACCTTGTCAATTCCTCTTAGTGTTTTGTATGTCGTTATCATGTCCCTCCTATCTCTCCTGTCCTCCAGTGTCGTCAGGTTGATTTCCCTTAACCTCTCCTCGTAGGACATACCTCTTAGCTCTGGGACTAGTCTTGTTGCAAACCTTTGCACAATCTCTAGTTTCTTTATGTGCTTGGCTAGGTGTGGGTTCCAAACTGGTGCCGTATACTCCAATATGGGCCTAACGTACACGGTGTACAGGGTCCTGAACGATTCCTTATTGAGGTGTCGGAATGCTGTTCTGAGGTTTGCTAGGCGCCCATATGCTGCAGCAGTTATTTGGTTGATGTGCGCTTCAGGAGATGTGCCTGGTGTTATACTCACCCCAAGAACTTTTTCCTTGATTGAGGTTTGTAGTCTCTGGCCCCCCTAGACTGTACTCCGTCTGCGGTCTTCTTTGCCCTTCCCCAATCTTCATGACTTTGCACTTGGTGGGATTGAACTCCAAGAGCCAATTGCTGGATCAGGTGTGTGTGTGTGTGTGTGTGTGTGTGTACTCACCTAGTTGTACTCACCTAGTTGAGGTTGTGGGGTCGAGTCCGAGCTCCTGGGCCCCGCCTCTTCACTGATCGCTACTAGGTCACTCTCCCTGAGCCGTGAGCTTTATCATACCACTGCTTAAAGCTATGTATGGATCCTGCCTCCACTACATCGCTTCCCAAACTATTCCACTTACTGATTACTCTGTGGCTGAAGAAATACATCCTAACATCCCTGTGATTCATCTGCGTCTTCAAATTCCAACTGTGTCCCCTTGTTACTGTGTTCTATCTCTGGAACATCCTGTCTTTGTCCACCTTGTCAATTCCTCTCAGTATTTTGTATGTCGTTATCATGTCCCCCCTATCTCTCCTGTCCTCCAGTGTCGTCAGGTTGATTTCCCTTAACCTCTCCTCGTAGGACATACCTCTTAGCTCTGGGACTAGTCTTGTTGCAAACCTTTGCACTTTCTCTAGTTTCTTTACGTGCTTGGCTAGGTGTGGGTTCCAGACTGGTGCCGCATACTCCAATATGGGCCTAACGTACACGGTGTACAGGGTCCTGAACGATTCCTTATTAAGATGTCGGAATGCTGTTCTGAGGTTTGCTAGGCGCCCATATGCTGCAGCAGTTATTTGGTTGATGTGCGCTTCAGGAGATGTGCCTGGTGTTATACTCACCCCAAGATCTTTTTCCTTGAGTGAGGTTTGTAGTCTCTGGCCCCCCTAGACTGTGCTCCTTCTGCGGTCTTCTTTTCCCTTCCCCAATCTTCATGACTTTGCACTTGGTGGGATTGAACTCCAGGAGCCAATTGCTGGACCAGGTCTGCAGCCTGTCCAGATCCCTTTGTAGTTCTGCCTGGTGTTCGATCGAGTGAATTCTTCTCATCAACTTCACGTCATCTGCAAACAGGGACACCTCAGAGTCTATTCCTTCCGTCATGTCGTTCACAAATTCCAGAAACAGCACTGGTCCTAGGACTGACCCCTGCGGGACCCCGCTGGTCACAGGTGCCCACTCTGACACCTCGCCACGTACCATGACTCGCTGCTGTCTTCCTGACAAGTATTCCCTGATCCATTGTAGTGCCTTCCCTGTTATCCCTGCTTGGTCCTCCAGTTTTTGCACCAATCTCTTGTGTGGAACTGTGTCAAACGCCTTCTTGTGTGTGTGTGTGTGTGTGTGTGTGTGTGTGTGTGTGTGTGTGTGTGTATGTTTGTGTGGTTGAATTTATATGGGGCGAGTTCCAGCTCTTGGACCCGCCTCCAGTCTA
>NC_091318.1:29710597-29723097 GCF_038502225.1 Cherax quadricarinatus | reverse complement strand
AGGAGGAAAACAACATTCAAGGACCAGGTAATCAGGCTAAGGAAGGAAGGAGGAGAGACAACAAGAAATGACCGTGAAGTATGTGAGGAACTCAACAAGAGATTCAAAGAAGTGTTCACAGAGGAGACAGAAGGGGCTCCAGAGGGACGGAGAGGTGGGGCACACCACCATGTGCTGGACACAGTGCACACAACCGAGGAAGAAGTGAAGAGGCTTCTGAGTGAGCTAGATACCTCAAAGGCAATGGGGCCAGATAACATCTCCCCATGGGTATTGAGAGAGGGAGCAGAGGTGATATGTGTACCCCTAACAACAATATTCAATACATCTATCGAAACAGGGAGATTGCTTGAGGCATGGAAGACGGCAAATGTAGTCCCAATCTTTAAAAAAGGAGACAGACATGAAGCATTAAACTACAGACCAGTGTCACTGACATGTATAGTATGCAAAATCATGGAGAAGATTATCAGGAGAAGAGTGGTGGAACACCTAGAAAGGAATGATCTCATCAACAGCAGCCAACATGGTTTCAGGGACGGGAAATCCTGTGTCAAAAACCTACTGGAGTTCTATGACATGGTAACAGCAGTAAGACAAGAGAGAGAGGGGTGGGTCGATTGCATATTCTTGGACTGCAGAAAGGCGTTTGACACAGTTCCACACAAGAGATTGGTGCAAAAACTGGAGGACCAAGCAGGGATAACAGGGAAGGCACTACAATGGATCAGGGAATACTTGTCAGGAAGACAGCAGCGAGTCATGGTACGTGGCGAGGTGTCAGAGTGGGCACCTGTGACCAGCGGGGTCCCACAGGGGTCAGTCCTAGGACCAGTGCTGTTTCTGGTATTTGTGAACGACATGACGGAAGGAATAGACTCTGAGGTGTCCCTGTTTGCAGATGACGTGAAGTTGATGAGAAGAATTTACTCGATCGAAGACCAGGCAGAACTACAAAGGGATCTGGACAGGTTGCAGACCTGGTCCAGCAATTGGCTCCTGGAGTTCAATCCCACCAAGTGCAAAGTCATGAAGATTGGGGAAGGGCAAAGAAGACAGCAGACGGAGTACAGTCTAGGGGGCCAGAGACTACAAATCTCACTCAAGGAAAAAAGATCTTGGGGTGAGAATAACACCAGGCACATCTCCTGAAGTGCACATCAACCAAATAACTGCTGCAGCATATGGGCGCCTAGCAAACCTCAGAAGAGCATTCCCACATCTTAATAAGGAATCGTTCACGACCCTGTACACCGTGTCCGTTAGGCCCATATTGGAGTATGCGGCACCAGTTTGGAACCCACACCTAGCCAAGCACGTAAATAAACTAGAGAAAGTGCAAAGGTTTGCAACAAGACTAGTCCCAGAGCTAAGAGGTATGTCCTACGAGGAGAGGTTAAGGGAAATCAACATGACGACACTGGAGAACAGGAGAGATAGGGGGGACATGCTAACGACATACAAAATACTGAGAGGAATTGACAAGGTGGACAAAGACAGGATGTTCCAGAGATTGGACACAGTAACAAGGGGACACAGTTGGAAGTTGAAGACACAGATGAATCACAGGAATGTTAGGAAGTATTTCTTCAGCCACAGAGTAGTCAGTAAGTGGAATAGTTTGGGAAGCGATGTAGTGGAGGCAGGATCCATACATAGCTTTAAGCAGAGGTATGATAAAGCTCACGGCTCAGGGAGAGTGACCTAGTAGCGATCAGTGAAGAGGCGGGGCCAGGAGCTCGGACTCGACCCCCGCAACCTCAACTAGGTGAGTACAACTAGGTGAGTACACACACACACACAAACGCACACACACACACAAACACACACACACACAGACACACGCACACACACACACACACACACACACACACATCATAGCAGTTACAGAAACAAAACTCACGGAGACAATAACAGATGCAATCTTCCCACCAGGATACCAGATCATGAGGAAAGATACAAGGGGCAGGGGGGGAGGTGGGGTTGCTCTGCTCGTAAAAAAACAGATGGAAATTCGAGAAAATGGAAGGCATAGATGAGACGGGAGAAAGAAACTACATAGCAGGTACACTTCAGTCTGGGGAACACAAAGTGGTCATTGCAGTGATGTATAATCCACCACAGAACTGCAGGAGGCCAAGAGAGGAATATGAAGAGAGCATCAGAGCAATGGTGGACACACTTGCTGAGGTGGCAAGAAGAGCTCACTCCAGAAGAGCAAAGTTGCTGGTTATGGGGGATTTCAACCACAGGGAGATTGGCTGGGAAAACCTGGAACCACATGGGGGTCCCGAAACATGGAGAGCCAGGATGTTGGACGTGGTGCTGGAAAACCTCATGCACCAACATGTTAAGGACACTACCAGAGTGAGAGGGGAGGATGAACCAGCAAGATTGGACCTTGTGTTCACCCTGGGCAGCTCAGACATTGAGGACATCAAGTATGAGAGTCCCCTAGGAGCTAGCGACCACGTGTTTCTGTGCTTTGAATACATAGTAGAGCTGCAAGTGGAGAGAATAACAGGAGTTGAATGGGAAAAGCCTGACTATAAAAGAGGGGACTACATAGGGTTGACGAACTTCCTGCGGGAGGTCCAGTGGGACAGAGAACTGGCAGGAAAGCCAGTAAATGAAATGATGGATTATGTAACAACAAAATGCAAGGAGGTAGTGGAAAGGTTTATTCCCAAGGGCAACAGTAACAACGGAAAGACCAGAACGAGCCCCTGGTTTACCCGACGGTGTAAGGAGGCAAAAACAAAGTGCAATAAAGAATGGAAAAAGTACAGAAGGCAGAGAACACACGAAAATAGGGAGATCAGTCGCAGAGCCAGGAATGAGTACGCACAGGTAAGGAGGGAGGCCCAGCGACAGTATGAAAATGACATAGCATCGAGAATCAAGACTGACCCGAAACTGTTGTATAGCCACATCAGGAGGAAGACAACAGTCAAAGACCAGGTGATCAGATTAAGGACAGAAGGTGGAGAACTCACAAGAAATGATCAGGAGGTATGTGAGGAGCTGAACAGGAGATTTAAGGAAGTTTTCACAGTAGAGACAGGAAGGGCTGTGGGAAGACAGCACAGAAGGGAACATCAAGAGGGAATATACCAACAAGTGTTGGATGACATACGAACAACTGAGGAGGAAGTGAAGAAGCTCTTAAGTGACCTTGACACCTCAAAGGCGATGGGACCGGACAACATCTCCCCATGGGTCCTTAGAGATGGAGCAGAGATGCTGTGCGTGCCTCTAACCACAATCTTCAACACATCCCTTGAAACTGGGCAACTACCTGAGAAATGGAAGACAGCTAATGTAGTCCCCATATTTAAGAAAGGAAACAGAAACGAGGCACTAAACTACAGACCTGTCTCTCTGACATGTATTGTGTGCAAAGTCATGGAGAAGATTATCAGGAGGAGAGTGGTCGAACACCTGGAAAGGAACAAGATTATAAATGAAAACCAGCATGGGTTCATGGAAGGCAAATCTTGTATCACAAACCTCCTGGAGTTTTATGACAAGGTAACAGAAGTAAGACACGAGAGAGAGGGGTGGGTAGATTGCGTTTTCCTAGACTGCAGGAAGGCCTTTGACACAGTTCCCCACAAGAGATTAGTGCAGAAGCTGGAGGATCAGGCGCATGTAAAAGGGAGGGCACTGCAATGGATAAGGGAATACCTGACAGGGAGGCAGCAACGAGTCATGGTACGTGAAGAGGTATCACAGTAGGCGCCTGTTACGAGCGGGGTCCCACAGGGGTCAGTTCTAGGACCAGCGCTATTTTTTATATTATGTGAACGACATGATGGAAGGAATAGACTCTGAAGTGTCCCTGTTCACAGATGACGTGAAGTTGATGAGAAGAATTAAATCGGACGAGGACGAGGCAGGACTGCAAAGAGACCTGGACAGGCTGGACATGTGGTCCAGTAACTGGCTTCTCGAATTCAATCCAGCCAAATGCAAAGTCATGAAGATTGGGGAGGGGCAAAGAAGACCGCAGACAGAGTATAGGCTAGGTGGACAAAGACTACAGACCTCACTCAGGGAGAAAGACCTTGGGGTGACCATAATACCGAGCACATCACCGGAGGCACACATCAACCAAATAACTGCTGCAGCATACGGGCGCCTGGCAAACCTGAGAATAGCGTTTTGATACCTTAATAAGGAATCGTTCAAGACACTGTACACTGTGTATGTTAGGCCCATACTGGAGTATGCAGCACCAGTCTGGAACCCACACCTGGTCAAGCACGTCAAGAAGTTAGAGAAAGTACAAAGGTTTGCAACAAGGCTAGTCCCAGAGCTTAAGGGAATGTCGTACGAGGAAAGGTTAAGGGAAATCGGACTGACGACACTGGAGGACAGAAGGGTCAGGGGAGACATGATAACGACATACAAGATACTGCTGGGAATAGACAAGGTGGACAGAGATAGGATGTTCCAGAGAGGGGACACAGGGACAAGGGGTCACAACTGGAAGCTGAAGACTCAGACGAGTCACAGGGACGTTAGGAAGTATTTCTTCAGTCATAGAGTCGTCAGCAAGTGGAATAGCCTAGCAAGTGAAGTAGTGGAGGCAGGAACCATACATAGTTTTAAGAAGAGGTATGACAAAGCTCAGGAAGCAGAGAGAGAGAGGACCCAGTAGCGATCAGTGAAGAGGCGGGGCCAGGAGCTGAGTCTCGACCCCTGCAACCACAATTAGGTGAGTACAATTAGGTGAGTACACACACACACTCAACTTACTTTCGTACAGGAAGAGCCATTAACGAAAGGAAACTGTTTGTCTGTCAATTCATTAAGTAGAAGAGTCAATTAGGAGGCTACACACACAAGATAGATAGATAGATAGATAGATAGATAGAGAGAGAGAGAGAGAGAGAGAGAGAGAGAGAGAGAGAGAGAGAGAGAGAGAGAGAGAGAGAGAGAGAGTGAGAGTGAGATGTATGAAAAAGTACATTGATACTGGTAACGAAACCCAAAATGGGCAGAGTACGAAGCAAGAGTGACAGAAAATCAAATAATCCTCTTGGTTCAAATAATACTCTTGGTCCCAAGAATACTCTTGGTCCCAAGAATACTCTTGGTCCCAAGAATCCTCTTGGTTCCAAGAATTCTCTTGGAATTCTCTTGGTCCCAAGAATACTCTTGGTCCCAAGAATACTCTTGGTCCCAAGAATACTCTTGGTCCCAAGAATCCTCTTGGTTCCAAGAATTCTCTTGGAATTCTCTTGGTCCCAAGAATACTCTTGGTCCCAAGAATACTCTTGGTCCCAAGAATCCTCTTGGTCCCAAGAATACTCTTTGTCCCAAGAATACTCTTGGTTCCAAGAATCCTCTTGGTTCCAAGAATACTCTTTGTCCCAAGAATACTCTTGGTTCCAAGAATCCTCTTGGTCCCAAGAATGCTCTTGGTCCCAAGAATACTCTTGGTTCCAAGAATCCTCTTGGTTCCAAGAATGCTCTTGGTCCCAAGAATACTCTTGGTTCCAAGAATCCTCTTGGTCCGAAGAATATTCTTGGTCCCAAGAATACTCTTGGTTCCAAGAATCCTCTTGGTTCCAAGAACGCTCTTGGTTCAAATAATCCTCTTGGTCCCAAGAATACTCTTGGTCCCAAGAATCCTCTTGGTTCCAAGAATCCTCTTGGTCCCAAGAATCCTCTTGGTCCCAAGAATACTCTTGGTTCCAAGAATCCTCTTGGTTCCAAGAATGCTCTTGGTCCCAAGAATACTCTTGGTCCAAAGAATCCTCTTGGTCCCAAGAATACTCTTGGTCCCAAGAATACTCTTGGTTCCAAGAATCCTCTTGGTTCCAAGAATACTCTTTGTCCCAAGAATACTCTTGGTTCCAAGAATCCTCTTGGTCCCAAGAATACTATTGGTCCCAAGAATACTCTTGGTTCCAAGAATCCTCTTGGTTCCAAGAATGCTCTTGGTCCCAAGAATACTCTTGGTCCCAAGAATCCTCTTGGTCCCAAGAATACTCTTGGTCCCTAGAATACTCTTGGTTCCAAGAATCCTCTTGGTTCCAAGAATACTCTTTGTCCCAAGAATACTCTTGTTTCCAAGAATCCTCTTGGTCCCAAGAATACCCTTGGTCCCAAGAATACTCTTGGTTCCAAGAATCCTCTTGGTTCCAAGAATGCTCTTGGCCCCAAGAATACTCTTGGTCCCAAGAATCCTCTTGGTCCCAAGAATACTCTTGGTCCCAAGAATACTCTTGGTTCCAAGAATACTCTTGGTTCCAAGAATACTCTTGGTTCCAAGAATACTCTTGGTTCCAAGAATACTCTTGGTTCCAAGAATACTCTTGGTCCCAAGAATACTCTTGGTTCCAAGAATACTCTTGGTTCCAAGAATACTCTTGGTTCCAAGAATACTCTTGGAACCAAGAGTGCTCTTGGGTCAGAGGTGGTAGAGGGGCAGCAGACAACGTGACTAACTTCGGGAAAGCAAATTCTTGCCTGCATAAAAGTGATGTGGAGAGGGAGGGAAAAGAGACGAAGAGGGAGAGAAGGAGGGAAAAGAGACGAAGAGGGAGAGAAGGAGGGAAAAGAGACGAAGAGGGAGAGAAGGAGGGAAAAGAGACGAAGAGGGAGAGAAGGAGGGAAAAGAGACGAAGAGGGAGAGAAGGAGGGAAAAGAGACGAAGAGGGAGAGAAGGAGGGAAAAGAGACGAAGAGGGAGAGAAGGAGGGAAAAGAGACGAAGAGGGAGAGAAGGAGGGAAAAAGCAAGAGAAAGAGAAGGAGGGAAAAGAGACGAAAGAGTTAGAGAAGGAGGAAAGAAAGACGAAGAGGAGAGAGGGAAGAAGGAGGACGAAAGAGGAGGAAAAGGAGGAAAAGAGACGAAGAGTTAGAGAAGGAGGAAAGAGACAGAAGGGAGGGAGAAGGAAGGAAAGAAAGGGCACGAAGAGGGAGAAGGAGGAAAAGGGCGAAAGAGGAGAGAAGGAGAAAGAGGAGGGAGAGAGAAGGAGGGAGGGAGAAGAGAGAAGAGGGAGAGACGAGAAAGGGAGGGAGGGGAGAGAAGGAGGGAGACGAAGAGGGAGAGACGAAGAGGGGAGAGAGGGAGAGAAGGAGAAAAGGGCAGAGAGGGGAAGAGGGAAAAGAGACGAAGAGGGGGAGAGAAGGAGGAAGAGACGAGAAGAGAGAAGAGAGGAGGAAGGAGAGAGAGAAGAGAAAGAAGGGGGACGAAAGAGGAGAAGGAAGTGAGAAGGGAGATGAGGGAGAGAAGAGAAAAAAAGACGAAGAGAGAGAGGGAGGAGGGAGGAAGAGAAGAGGAGGAGAAAGGAGGAGAGAGAGAGGGAAAGAGAGAAGAGAGGAGAGGGGAGAGGGGAGAGAGGAGAATGAAGGAGAAGTAGGAGGAAGGAGGAAAAAAAGACAAGAAGTGGGGAGAGGAAGGAGGAAAGGAGACGAAAGAGGGGAGAGGGAAAAGAGAGAGAGGGAGAGAGAAATAAGAAATGAGATTTGGACACAGAAAACAAATGAAAGAAATTTTAAATCACACACACATTTCTTTCTCTCTCTACTCTCTCTCTCTCTCTCTCTCTCTCTCTCTCTCTCTCTCTCTCTCTCTCTCTCTCTCTCTCTCTCTCTCTCTCTCTCTCTCTCTCTCTCTCTCTCTCTCTCTCTCTCTCTCTCTCTCTCTCTCTCTCTCTCTCTCTCTCTCTCTCTCTCTCTCTCTCTCTCTCTCTCTCTCTCTCTCTCTCTCTCTCTCTCTCTCTCTCTCTCTCTCTCTCTCTCTCTCTCTCTCTCTCTCTCTCTCACTCTCTTCTTCATGCTACAGAAGAGTTACTCTCCTCTTCTTCGAATCCAACCAGATTAGCCCCATTAACAAGAAATCGTATAGCCCATACAGGTTTATCGTTACTCCTGGAATATAATAATAATAATAATAATAATAATAATAATAATAATAATAATAATTTAGAAGGTTCATTGAAAAGCCTTTGATAAAATGTACCTGACACACACACATATACAGGAGCTGTGAATCGAACCCTGCAGCCACATATAGGTGAGTACACACACTCACACACAACCTCCGTTGTGTGACACACTCTCCCCTGGGTGACACACTCTCCCTTGTGTGACACACTATCCCCTGGGTAATACACTCTCCCCTGAGTGACACTCTCCCCTGGGTGACACACTCATCCCTGGGTAATACACTCTCCCCTGAGTGACACACTCTCCCCTGGGTGAAACACTCCCCACTGGGTGACACACTCTCCCCTGGGTGAAACACTCCCCACTGGGTGACACACTCTCCCCTGTGTGACACACTCTCCCCTGGGTGACACACTCTCCCCTGGGTAATACACTCTCCCCTGGGTGACACACTCTCCCCTGGGTGAAACACTCCCCACTGGGTGACACACTCTCCCCTGGGTGAAACACTCCCCACTGGTGGCCTCTGGGTGACACACTCTCCGTGGCAAACATCACTGGGTGAGCACTCTCCCTGGGTGACACCCCACTGGGTGACCACTCTCCCTGTGTGACACACTCATGGGTGCACACTCCCCTGGGTAATACACTCTCCCCTGGGTGACACACTCTCCCCTGGGTGAAACACTCCCCACTGGGTGACACACTCTCCCCTGGGTGACACACTCTCCCCTGGGTAACACACTCTCCCCTGGGTAACACACTCTCCTCTGAGTGACATCAATCCAGGAAGGTAATTAACGTGTATTACGGTAGTGTGGTTATCTGCCTGATGCTGTTACGATCTCGTAATTAGAGCTGTTACAGATGGTGTTAACAGCTGGTTGGCCTCGTTACGAAGCCTCCGACTACTGAATGGCTGCCATGGATGGGTTTCATTAAGCCTCTCTCCAGGGTTTTGTAGGCTTCCCGACTCTAATTTAAGTCGACTTTTTCCACATTATATCATGCGATGTGTTCGTGGCTTCGCACGGTGTGTTCGTGGCTTCGCACGGTGTGTTCGTGGCTTCGCACGGTGTGTTCGTGGCTTCACACGGTGTGTTCGTGGCTTCGCACGGTGTGTTCGTGGCTTCGCACGGTGTGTTCGTGGCTTCGCACGGTGTGTTCGTGGCTTCGCACGGTGTGTTCGTGGCTTCGCACGGTGTGTTCGTGGCTTCACACGGTGTGTTCGTGGCTTCACACGGTGTGTTCGTGGCTTCGCACGGTGTGTTCGTGGCTTCGCACGGTGTGTTCGTGGCTTCGCACGGTGTGTTCGTGGCTTCGCACGGTGTGTTCGTGGCTTCGTGGCTTCACACGGTGTGTTCGTGGCTTCACACGGTGTGTTCGTGGCTTCGCACGGTGTGTTCGTGGCTTCGCACGGTGTGTTCGTGGCTTCGCACGGTGTGTTCGTGGCTTCGCACGGTGTGTTCGTGGCTTCGTGGCTTCGCACGGTGTGTTCGTGGCTTCACACGGTGTGTTCGTGGCTTCGCACGGTGTGTTCGTGGCTTCGCACGGTGTGTTCGTGGCTTCGCACGGTGTGTTCGTGGCTTCGCACGGTGTGTTCGTGGCTTCGCACGGTGTGTTCGTGGTCACGGTGTGTTCGTGGCTTCGCACGGTGTGTTCGTGGCTTCGCACGGTGTGTTCGTGGCTTCGCACGGTGTGTTCGTGGCTTCGCACGGTGTGTTCGTGGCTTCGCACGGTGTGTTCGTGGCTTCGCACGGTGTGTTCGTGGCTTCGCACGGTGTGTTCGTTCGGTTTCCGCACGGTGTGTTCGTGGCTTCACACGGTGTGTTCGTGGCTTCACACGGTGGTGTTCGTGGCTTCACACGGTGTGTTCGTGGCTTCTCACGGTGTGTTCGTGGCTTCGCACGGTGTGTTTGTGGCTTCGCACGGTGTGTTCGTGGCTTCACACGGTGTGTTCGTGGCTTCACACGGTGTGTTCGTGGCTTCACACGGTGTGTTCGTGGCTTCGCACGGTGTGTTCGTGGCTTCGCACGGTGTGTTCGTGGCTTCACACGGTGTGTTCGTGGCTTCACACGGTGTGTTCGTGGCTTCACACGGTGTGTTCGTGGCTTCACACGGTGAGTTCGTGGCTTCTCACGGTGTGTTCGTGGCTTCGCACGGTGTGTTCGTGGCTTCGCACGGTGTGTTCGTGGCTTCGCACGGTGTGTTCGTGGCTTCGCACGGTGTGTTCGTGGCATCACACACTGTGTTTGACTAAAATCTACCTTATCAGTAACAATAGTTCTTTTCCTTTCTCAGGATCAATCAGCAATAATAATAATAATAATAATAATAATAATAATAATAATAATAATAATAATAATAATAATAATAATAATAATAATAATAATAATAATAATAATAATAATAATAATAATAATAATAATAACAATAATAATAATAACAATAATGATAATAACAATAATAATAATAATAATAATAATAATAATAATAATAATAATAATAATAATAATAATAATAACAATAATAATAATAATAATAATAATAATAATAATAATAATAATAATAATAATAACAATAATAATAATAATAATAATAATAATAATAATAATAACAATAATAATAGGTACTAACACACTCCCAGCCACAAAATAAACAACTTGGTCATCTTTCAACCGTTCACTATCCTCACCAGGAAATAACTTGGCCTATTACTGTGCCATTTACAAGTCTGCATTGGTCAGCTGGTTTGGTCAGGTTATGTTTGTCAGGAAGCGGGTCAAGTGTGTCCTGACGAGGGTCTTAATTATATGATGACCCACAGCTGGAGCTTTTGGTTATCTGACCGAGGCCTTCTGCTGGCTTACCGCTCCACCCCTTTAAAAAATAGGGTTATAATCATAATATGCTTCTATGTCGCATTTCTGGTCATTAAGACAAGTGCAACAGTTGGGTCTCTTTATTGTTGAAAAGTGTCGCCTACACAGTAGGTTTCTTCTGTCAAATACAGAGGCAGCAGGTGTAGGAATGAAATGAAGATGACGTAATCAGTCCATCCACCTTGGAGAAATAGTATTTGAGGTGGTCAGTCCCTCAGCCTGGAGAAGAGTTCAGCTTTTAGCTTATCACTACCACAAGTGTCCTCGGATCACGAACAACACCTAGCTCTGCTGGGTGCGTGATCTTTAAAGGATCGCAAGTTAAGTGGTTAAGGCAATGTGAACGTTCTTCTGTCTCTTGAGGTGGAAGAATGTGTTGCAGGATCTAATCCCGGCTGGATGCAGTTTGGTAAATGTTTCAGTACCACTTGTTTCCTGGTTTCATTACTGATATATATATATATATATATATATATATATATATATATATATATATATATATATATATATATATATATATATATATATATATATATATATATATATATATATATATATATATTATTATTTTATTTGTTTTTTTCTTTGTGTTGTTAGTCTGTATTGGTTCTGGTGGAACGACCGACGTGCTGTTGACTGGTGGCACCGACGTGCTGTTGACTGGTGGCACCGACGTGCTGTTGACTGGTGGCACCGACGTGCTGTTGACTGGTGGCACCGACGTGCTGTTGACTGGTGGCACTGACGTGTTGTTGACTGGTGGCACTGACGTATTTGTTGACTGGTGTCACTGACGTGTTGTTGACTGGTGGCACTGACGTGTTGTTGACTGGTGGCACTGACGTTATTTGTTGACTGGTGGCACTGACGTGTTGCTGACTGGTGGCACTGACGTGTTGTTGACTGGTGGCACTGACGTATTTGTTGACTGGTGGCACTGACGTGTTGTTGACTGGTGGCACTGACGTGTTGTTGACTGGTGTCACTGACGTGTTGTTGACTGGTGTCACTGACGTGTTGTTGACTGGTGGCACTGACGTGTTGTTGACTGGTGGCACTGACGTGTTGTTGACTGGTGGCACTGACGTGTTGTTGACTGGTGGCACTGACGTGTTGTTGACTGGTGGCACTGACGTGTTGTTGACTGGTGGCACTGACGTGTTGTTGACTGGTGGCACTGACGTGTTGTTGACTGGTGGCACTGACGTGTTGTTGACTGGTGGCACTGACGTGTTCACCCTCATCTTTGAACACATTTCACAGGTGAAACTCACAACTGATGGAGCAACGATGTGTTCACTGACTCTTGTTTCTCTCTCTGTCCGTTCATAACTGTTCACTTTGACGCTGTGTTCATTCTGCGCTATGTTCTATTATCTTCGTGTTCGTTCGATGCTGTGTTCGTTTACCTTTGCTTTCGTTCGATGCTGTGTTCGATTATTCATGCGTTCGTTCGATGCTGCGTTCGTGTGGAGCATTCGTTTAACACTCTCTTCGTCAGATACGGTTCGTCACCCCTTCCCTCACACGTTCCGTGTCTTCGTTACGGACCACCACCAGCGAACAGTGTCCTGCGTCCTGCGTCCTGCGTCCTGCGTCCTGCGTCCTGCGTGATGAAAAAATTGACCACCGAAACCACAAGGAAAAATAATGAAAAATAATTATCCACAAACTACACTAATTTTCAACTCATTCGTACACACTGAGTAACTCATT
>NC_091318.1:29695597-29705597 GCF_038502225.1 Cherax quadricarinatus | reverse complement strand
TTAATTTTGAAAATCAAAATTTAATGAATAAAGATTCGGGAACAAATATTAATGGATTTATTGTTTGCGACGCCATTATTTGATTATGTAAAATATGATGATTTGTGTGTGTGTGTGTATGTGTGTGTGTGTGTGTGTGTGTGTGTGTGTGTGTGTGTGTGTGTGTGTGTGTGTGTGTGTGTGTGTGTGTGTGTGTGTGTGTGTGTGTGTGTGTGTGTGTGTGTGTGTGTGTGTGTGTGTATGTACTTACCTAGTTGCGGTTGCAGGGTTCGAGTCGTAACTGCTGGCCCCCGCCTCTTTACTGGCCGCTACTAGGTCACTCTCCCTGTACCATGAGCTTTATCATACCTTTGCTTAAAGCTATGTATGTATCCTGCCTCCACTACATCGCTTCCCAAACTATTCCACTTCCTGACTACTCTGTGACTAAAGAAATACTTCCTAACATCCCTGTGATTCATCTAAGTCTTCAACTTCCAACTGTATCCCCTTGTTGCTGTGTACCATCTCTGGAACATTCTGTCTCTGCCCACCTTGTCAATTCCTCTCGGTATTTTATACGTCGTTATCATGTCATCCCTCTCTCTCCTGTCTTCCAGTGTCGTCTGGTCGATTTCTCTTAACCTCTCCTCGTCGGATATACCACTTAGCTCTGGGACTAGTCTTGTTGCAAACCTTTGCACTTTCTCTTTTTCTTTACGTGCTTGGCTAGATGTGGTTTCCAAATTAGTGCTGCGTACTCCAATATGGGCCTAACGTACATTGTACACGGTCCTGAACGATTCCTTATTAAGATGGCGGAATGCTGTTCTTAGCTTTGTTAGGCGCCCGTATGCTGCAGCAGTTATTTGGTTGATGTGCGCTTCTGGAGATGTGCCCGGTGTTATACTCACCCCAAGATCCTTGTCCTTGAGTGAGGTTTGTAGTCTCTGGCCCCCTAGACTGTACTCCGTCTGCGGTCTTCTTTGCCCTTCCCCAATCTTCATGACTTTGCAATTGGTGGGGTTGAACTCCAGGAGGCAATTGCTGGACCAGGTGTGCAGCCTTTCCAGATCCCTTTGTGTGTGTACTCACTAATTTGTGGTTGCAGGGGTCAATTCACAGCTCCTTGGCCCTCCTCTTCACTAATTGCTACTAGGTCCTCTCTCTCCCTGCTCCATGAGCTTTATCATACCTCTTCCTAAAACTATGTATGGTTCCTGCCTCCAAAACGTCACTCTCCAGACTATTCCACTTCCTAACAACTCTATGACTAAAGAAATACTTCCTAACATCCCTTTAACTCATTTGAGTCATCAACTTTCAATTATGACCTTTTGTTTCTGTATCTCATCTCTTGAACATCCTGTCTCTGTCCACCTTGTCAGTTCCTCGCAGTATTTTGCATGTCCTTATCATGTCTCTCCTAACCCTCCTGTCCTCCAGTGTCGTCAGGCCGATTTCCCTTAACCTTTCTTCATAGGACATTACCCTTAGCTCTGGAACTAACCTTGTTGCAAACCTTTGCACTTTCTCTAATTTCTCGACGTGCTTGACCAGGTGTGGGTTCCAAACTGGTGCTGCATACTCCAGTATGGGTCTAACATACACGGTTTCGTGCCGTTGAGATAAAACTGGTCAATTAGCATGAACCCATTTAAAATTAAGTCTTTTGTAAAAAAAATTCTCTTTTACGTTTAGAGATATATTTTTTTAATTTACGTCAATGTAAAAATTATAAATTTTGTACCAAAAGAATCTTAGAAAACGTACCTAACCTTATTATAACAAGCGCAATTTAATTTAGCCTAATCCAAATAAATATATTTTAGATAAGTTTACAATAATTTAATAATAAACAAAATCAATGAAATATATTTTTTTCGTTAGGTTCAGAATGATTTTTGCGAAATTATTGCATACACAAATTTTCTTTCAGACGACTTAATTTGCAGCCCACCACTATCACAGCCCACCACTATCACAGCCCACCACTATCACAGCCCACCACTATCACAGCCCTCCACTATCACAGCCCACCACTATCACAGTCCACCACTATCACAGCCCACCACTATCACAGCCCACCACTATCACAGCCCACCACTATCACAGCCCACCACTATCACAGCCCACCACTATCACAGCCCACCACTATCACAGCCCACCACTATCACAGCCCTCCACTACCACAGCCCACCACTACCACAGCCCACCACTATCACAGCCCACCACTATCACAGCCCTCCACTACCACAGCCCACCACTACCACAGCCCACCACTATCACAGCCCACCACTATCACAGCCCTCCACTACCACAGCCCACCACTATCACAGCCCACCACTATCACAGCCCACCACTATCACAGCCCACCACTATCACAGCCCACCACTATCACAGCCCACCACTATCACAGCCCACCACTATCACAGCCCTCCACTATCACAGCCCACCACTATCACAGCCCACCACTATCACAGCCCACCACTATCACAGCCCACCACTATCACAGCCCACCACTATCACAGCCCTCCATCACAGCCCTACCACTATCACAGCCCACCACTATCACAGCCCACCACTATCACAGCCCACCACTATCACAGCCCTCCACTACCACAGCCCACCACTACCACAGCCCACCACTATCACAGCCCACCACTATCACAGCCCTCCACTACCACAGCCCACCACTACCACAGCCCACCACTATCACAGCCCACCACTATCACAGCCCACCACTATCACAGCCCACCACTATCACAGCCCACCACTATCACAGCCCACCACTATCACAGCCCACCACTATCACAGCCCACCACTACCACAGCCCACCACTATCACAGCCCACCACTATCACAGCCCTCCACTACCACAGCCCACCACTATCACAGCCCTCCACTACCACAGCCCACCACTATCACAATCCACCACTATCACAGCCCACCACTATCACAGCCCACCACTATCACAGCCCACCACTATCACAGCCCACCACTATCACAGCCCTCCACTACCACAGCCCACCACTATCACAGCCCACCACTATCACAGCCCACCACTATCACAGCCCACCACTATCACAGCCCTCCACTACCACAGCCCACCACTATCACAGCCCACCACTATCACAGCCCACCACTATCACAGCCCACCACTATCACAGCCCACCACTATCACAGCCCACCACTATCACAGCCCACCACTATCACAGACCACCACTATCTACGATCTAGTACATACACCAGCAGCGTCAAACTCAGAAAGCTCCTCACAGCCACCATCCCTCACCCAGGATTCGAACCTGGTCATTGTCGATTGTGAGCCAAGAACTCACCCATTGATCAAAGTGGGTGGATTGCCCTTGGCTTTGACTCCGTAGAGTGAAATACTCATGGCGTTCACTCTGGAGAGTGGAACACTGCATGATGCTTCAGACTCACTGAGTCTGGTTCAAGTGCTCACCTGAATACTACGGAAAACACTTGACCCACCACTAATACTATAAGTCCTCCTTAAAATATAAAAATTTAAATTACGCCGATATATATATATATATATATATATATATATATATATATAGTATATATATATATATATATATATATATATATATTATATACATATATATATATATATATATATATATATATATATATATATATATATATATATATATATATATATATATATATATATATATATATATATATATGTATGTATATATATATAAAGATGTGTGTGTGTATGTGTAAGTCGTGCCGAATAGGAAAAACTTGCAATTTTGGCTTAAATAGCAACGCTCTTCTTGCCGAATAAGGTAAGCGAAAATTTGTGTATGCAATAATTTCGCAAAAATCATTCTGAACTTAACGAGAAAAGAATACATTTCATTGTGTTTGTTTAATATTAAGTTATTGTGAGCTAATCTAAAATTTATTTAGTTGGTTTAGGCTAAATTAAATTGCGCTTGTGATAATGAGGTTAGGTAAGTTTTCTAAGGTTCTTTTGGTATAAAATTATTAATTTTTCCATTAACATAAATGAAAAAAATATATCTTTAAACGTACAAGAGAAAATTTTAGAAAGGACTTAATTTTAAATGAGTTCTTGCTAACTGACCAATTTTACCTATTCGGCATGACATATATATGTACACGAGTTAAACTGAAAATTGTGTTCGCCATCAGTCCACTCTGGAAGTGTCTTAAAAGAGGATAAGAGGCAAGGTGAAGTGTGGAACAAACTGTTTTAGTGAAAAGTTGGACTTAAACGCCCCAGTTAGACGTGGAGATGCAATACTGGTATTGAAAAGTCGAGTTGTTATCTGTGACTGCAATGAGAGATGACGTCGTCTTAGTGACACACTCTGAAATAACACAAATAGCTTACATACACACACACACACACACACACACACACACACACACACACACACACACACACACACACACACACACACACACACAAACACACACACACACACACTCCATCTCTACATCTCCGATATTTTTAATAAATCCTCCCTCGGCTTCACACAAACAATGAAGCATTTTTTGAAGCAGTGAAAGAGGCGCTTGTGGAATGTTGTCCTGACTCCTGCTGTTGTGTTCATTGCTAGGTCAGAGAGGCATGTGATATCTCTCTCTCTCTCTCTCTCTCTCTCTCTCTCTCTCTCTCTCTCTCTCTCTCTCTCTCTCTCTCTCTCTCTCTCTCTCTCTCGCTCTCTCTCTCGCTCTCTCTCATAGTGGCCCCTCCTGGTCGCAGTATATTACAAAGGCTGTGTGTATGTTCTGTGTTCAGTGAGCTCTGTGCACGTGTGTGTGTGTGTGTACTCACCTATTTGTGGTTGCAGGGGTCGAGTCTTAGCTCCTGTGTGTGTGTGTGTGTGTGTGTGTGTGTGTGTGTGTGTGTGTGTGTGTGTGTGTGTGTGTGTGTGTGTGTGTGTGTGTGTGTGTGTGTGTGTGTGTGTGTGTGTGTGTGTGTGTATGTGTGTGTGTACTGGTGTGTCACTGGTTGAAGAGCACGCTTCGATGGAGGAGACGTTTCGCTCTCAATAGAGCTTCGTCAGACTAAAACTTAACAAAGCTCTACACAGAGTGAAACGTAACTTGACAAAGCTCCCCACAAAGTGAAACGTAACTTGACAAAGCTCTACACAGAGTGAAACGTAACTTGACAAAGCTCCCCACAGAGTGAAACGTAACTTGACAAAGCTTTACACAGAGTGAAACGTAACTTAACAAAGCTCCCCACAGAGTGAAACGTAACTTAACAAAGCTCTACACAGAGTGAAACGTAACTTAACAAAGCTCCCCACAGAGTGAAACGTAACTTGACAAAGCTCTACACAGAGTGAAGCGTAACTTGACAAAGCTCCCCACAGAGTGAAACGTAACTTGACAAAGCTCTACACAGAGTGAAACGTAACTTGACAAAGCTCTACATAGAGTGAGACGTAACTTGACAAAGCTCCCCACAGAGTGAAACGTAACTTGACAAAGCTCTACACAGAGTGAAACGTAACTTAACAAAGCTCCCCACAGAGTGAAACGTAACTTGACAAAGCTCTACACAGAGTGAAGCGTAACTTGACAAAGCTCCCCACAGAGTGAAACGTAACTTGACAAAGCTCTACACAGAGTGAAACGTAACTTGACAAAGCTCTACATAGAGTGAGACGTAACTTGACAAAGCTCCCCACAGAGTGAAACGTAACTTGACAAAGCTCTACACAGAGTGAAACGTAACTTGACAAAGCTCTACACAGAGTGAAACGTAACTTGACAAAGCTCTACACAGAGTGAAACGTAACTTGACAAAGCTCTACACAGAGTGAAACGTAACTTGACAAAGCTCCCCACAGAGTGAAACGTAACTTGACAAAGCTCCCCACAGAGTGAAACGTAACTTGACAAAGCTCTACACAGAGTGAAGCGTAACTTGACAAAGCTCCCCACAGAGTGAAACGTAACTTGAGAAAGCTCTACACAGAGTGAAACGTAACTTGACAAAGCTCTACATAGAGTGAGACGTAACTTGACAAAGCTCCCCACAGAGTGAAACGTAACTTGACAAAGCTCTACACAGAGTGAAACGTAACTTGACAAAGCTCTACACAGAGTGAAACGTAACTTGACAAAGCTCTACACAGAGTGAAACGTAACTTGACAAAGCTCTACACAGAGTGAAACGTAACTTAACAAAGCTCTATACAGAGTGAAACGTAACTTAACAAAACTCTATACAGAGTAAAACGTAACTTAACAAAGCTCTACACAGAGTGAAACGTAACTTGACAAAGGTCTACACAGACTGAAACGTAACTTAACAAAGCTCCCCACAGAGTGAAACGTAACTTAACAAAGCTCCCCACAGAGTGAAACGTAACTTGACAAAGCTCTACACAGAGTGAAACGTAACTTGACAAAGCTCCCCACAGAGTGAAACGTAACTTAACAAGGCTCTACACAGAGTGAAACGTAACTTAACAAAGCTCCCCACAGAGTGAAACGTAACTTGACAAATCTCTACACAGAGTGAAACGTAACTTAACAAAGCTCCCCACAGAGTGAAACGTAACTTGACAAAGCTCTACACAGAGTGAAACGTAACTTAACAAAGCTCCCCACAGAGTGAAACGTAACTTGACAAAGCTCTACACAGAGTGAAACGTAACTTGACAAAGCTCTACACAGAGTGAAACGTAACTTGACAAAGCTCTACACAGAGTGAAACGTAAGTTGACAAAGCTCTACACAGAGTGAAACGTAACTTGACAAAGCTCTACACAGAGTGAAACGTAACTTAACAAAGCTCTACACAGAGTGAAACGTAACTTAACAAAGCTCTACACAGAGTGAAACGTAACTTAACAAAGCTCTACACAGAGTGAAACGTAACTTAACAAAGCTCTACACAGAGTGAAACGTAACTTGACAATAGGTTTTTCCTACACCAATCCATTAAATAACAATAAAAAAAGCTTTACCAACACTCGAGGCCTTGTCATAGTCCGCGGGGGCGTCGACCCCCGGGATCCCCTCCAGGTATACCCCAGGTATACCCCAGGTCTACCCCAGGTCTACCCCAGATATACCCCAGGTACACCCCAGGTATACCCCAGATATACCCCAGGTATACCCCAGGTATACCCCAGGTATACCTCAGGAATACCCCAGGTATACCCCAGGTATACCCCAGGTATACCCCAGGTATACCCCAGGTATACCCCAGGTATACCCCAGGTATACCCCAGGTATACCCCAGGTATACCCCAGGTATACCCCAGGTATACCCCAGGTATACCCCAGGTCTGGGTAACAACAGCCGTCTACAATAAATACTCCCTATAGAGATATTGTGTCAGTATTTCAGTCCTGAGTATTTTGAACTGGGAATGAAGAAGCGTTAAACCCGTGGGGACTAGCGCTAGGAGTGGTGGAGACTCGATCCTCCGAGCGCTAAACCCCCTCGTGGTTCGTTCGTCCTTGCTGCAGTCATCAACCTCGTTCTTGAATTTGTCCTTGAACTTGTCCTTGAACTTCGTCCTTGAACCTCGCCCTTGAACCTCGTCCCTGACTGCCTCGTTCTTGAACCTCGACCTTAAACGAGCTTGTCCTTGACTTCCTGGTCCCTCTCACAGTGACCTCGTTTGACCAGTCTCGCAACTCGTTCCTCAATATAGCGTTTAACGAGCCAGGCGTCTTCATTCGAATCGTTCATCTTCACGACTCTGACCGCCAGGAAAACGAAGAATTTTGATAAACGCGTAAAATAAAACTAAGAGAATACAACTCTGGCAATTCTGAAGTTAAGTCGTGACATTAAAAGTCAGAGATTGAGCTCAGATGCCGGGGGAAGGGCTCTTGATTCAAGGAATTGGAGCTATCCTTGTCCTTCCCTGGATTAGTATTAAGTCAATTAAGGTCATGATGGTGTGCATGGTGCATGATGGTGCCTGAAAGACGAGCCATGATGGTGTGCATGGTGCAGGATGATGCCTGCAAGACGAGCCATGATGGTGTGCATGGTGCAGGATGATGCCTGCAAGACGAGCCATGATGGTGTGCATGGTGCATGATGGTGCCTGCAAGACGAGCCATGATGGTGTGCATGGTGCAGGATGATGCCTGCAAGACGAGCCATGATGGTGTGCATGGTGCAGGATGATGCCTGCAAGACGAGCCATGATGGTGTGCATGGTGCAGGATGATGCCTGCAAGACGAGCCATGATGGTGTGCATGGTGCAGGATGATGCCTGCAAGACGAGCCATGATGGTGTGCATGGTGCAGGATGATGCCTGAAAGACGAGCCATGATCGTGTGCATGGTGCAGGATGGTGCCTGCAAGACGAGCCATGATGGTGCCTGCAAGACGAGCCATGATGGTGCCTGCAAGACGAGCCATGATGGTGTGCATGGTGCATGATGGTGCCTGAAAGACGAGCCATGATGGTGTGCATGGTGCATGATGATGCCTGCAAGACGAGCCATGATGGTGTGCATGGTGCAGGAGTATGCCTGCAAGACGAGCCATGATGGTGTGCATGGTGCAGGATGATGCCTGCAAGACGAGCCATGATGGTGTGCATGGTGCATGATGATGCCTGCAAGACGAGCCATGATGGTGTGCATGGTGCATGATGGTGCCTGAAAGACGAGCCATGATGGTGTGCATGGTGCATGATGATGCCTGCAAGACGAGCCATGATGGTGTGCATGGTGCATGATGATGCCTGCAAGACGAGCCATGATGGTGTGCATGGTGCATAATGATGCCTGCAAGGCGAGCCATGATGGTGTGCATGGTGCAGGATGATGCCTGAAAGACGAGCCATGATGGTGTGCATGGTGCATAATGATGCCTGCAAGACGAGCCATGATGGTGTGCATGGTGCAGGATGATGCCTGCAAGACGAGCCATGATGGTGTGCATGGTGCAGGATGATGCCTGCAAGACGAGCCATGATGGTGTGCATGGTGCAGGATGATGCCTGAAAGACGAGCCATGATGGTGTGCATGGTGCAGGATGGTGCCTGCAAGACGAGCCATGATGGTGCCTGCAAGACGAGCCATGATGGTGCCTGCAAGACGAGCCATGATGGTGTGCATGGTGCAGGATGATGCCTGAAAGACGAGCCATGATGGTGTGCATGGTGCATGATGATGCCTGCAAGACGAGCCATGATGGTGTGCATGGTGCAGGATGATGCCTGCAAGACGAGCCATGATGGTGTGCATGGTGCAGGATGATGTCTGCAAGACGAGCCATGATGGTGTGCATGGTGCAGGATGATGCCTGAAAGACGAGCCATGATGGTGTGCATGGTGCAGGATGATGCCTGAAAGACGAGCCATGATGGTGTGCATGGTGCAGGATGGTGCCTGCAAGACGAGCCATGATGGTGCCTGCAAGACGAGCCATGATGGTGCCTGCAAGACGAGCCATGATGGTGCCTGCAAGACGAGCCATGATGGTGCCTGCAAGACGAGCCATGATGGTGCCTGCAAGACGAGCCATGATGGTGAGAATTATGACACCACCATCATGGGAGAGAGTGAGAAATATAATGACTGGCAGGAACCGAACCTTTACTTAGAAGAAAAAGAAATCTCAATTTGAATTACTTTCCCAGGATGACGCAAGAAGTGAAGCTTAATGTATTATTTCCTCTGGGATATTTAGATCCTGCTCCCCAGGATGCAACCAACAACGGTCGACTAACAGAGGCAACGGCTATAAGGAGACCTGGCCATATATATCCACACCAACAGAGATCCAAAATTAATGGGTCATCCCCTCAGTCAGATCACTCAACACATATTAGCCAAGTAGATTCATTTAAACTAATTCCTCTGGATTGATTGAAAAAACAGAAGAGGTGGTACAAGCCAGTGTGGGTTTTGGGACGTGGGACGTGCTAAAATACCTGGTGAGACGTGGTAAAGTCCCTAGTAGGACGTGAGAAAGTCCCTTGTGAGACGTGAAAAAATACCTGGTGGGACCTGATAAA
>NC_091318.1:29683097-29690597 GCF_038502225.1 Cherax quadricarinatus | reverse complement strand
GTATTAAGCTAGGAGTGGCTAGAACAATAGAGAGAATTGGATGGTATTAATCTAGGAGTGGCTGGAACAATAGAGAGAACTTGATGGTGTTAATCTAGGAGTGGCTGGAACAATAGAGAGAACTTGATGGTATTAATCTAGGAGTGGCTGGAACAATAGAGAGAACTGATGGTATTAATCTAGAAGTGGCTGGAACAATAGAGAGAACTTGATAGTATTAATCTAGGAGTGGCTGGAACAATAGAGAGAACTTGATGGTATTAATCTAGGAGTGGCTGGAACAATAGAGAGAACTTGATGGTATTAATCTAGGAGTGGCTGGAACAATAGAGAGAACTGATGGTATTAATCTAGGAGTGTCTGGAACAATAGAGAGAACTGATGGTATTAATCTAGGAGTGGCTGGAACAATAGAAAGAACTGATGGTATTAATCAAGGAGTGTCTGGAACAATAGAGAGAACTTGATGGTATTAATCTAGGAGTGTCTGGAACAATAGACAGAACTTGATGGTATTAATCTAGGAGTGGCTGGAACAATAGAGAGAACTTGATGGTATTAATCTAGGAGTGGCTGGAACAATAGAGAGAACTGATGGTATTAATCTAGGAGTGTATGGAACAACAGAGAGAACTGATGGTATTAATCTAGGAGTGGCTGGAACAATAGAGAGAACTTGATGGTATTAATCTAGGAGTGGCTGGAACAATAGAGAGAACTTGATGGTATTAATCTTGGAGTGTCTGGAACAATAGAGAGAACTTGATGGTGTTAATCTTGGAGTGGCTGGAACAATAGAGAGAACTGATTGTATTAATCTAGGAGTGGCTGGAACAATAGAGAGAACTGATGGTATTAATCTAGGAGTGTCTGGAACAATAGAGAGAACTGATGGTATTAATCTAGGAGTGGCTGGAACAATAGAAAGAACTGATGGTATTAATCTAGGAGTGTCTGGAACAATAGAGAGAACTTGATGGTATTAATCTAGGAGTGTCTGGAACAATAGACAGAACTTGATGGTATTAATCTAGGAGTGGCTGGAACAATAGAGAGAACTGATGGTATTAATCTAGAAGTGGCTGGAACAATAGAGAGAACTTGATAGTATTAATCTAGGAGTGGCTGGAACAATAGAGAGAACTTGATGGTATTAATCTAGGAGTGGCTGGAACAATAGAGAGAACTTGATGGTATTAATCTAGGAGTGGCTGGAACAATAGAGAGAACTGATGGTATTAATCTAGGAGTGTCTGGAACAATAGAGAGAACTGATGGTATTAATCTAGGAGTAGCTGGAACAATAGAAAGAACTGATGGTATTAATCTAGGAGTGTCTGGAACAATAGAGAGAACTTGATGGTATTAATCTAGGAGTGTCTGGAACAATAGACAGAACTTGATGGTATTAATCTAGGAGTGGCTGGAACAATAGAGAGAACTTGATGGTATTAATCTAGGAGTGGCTGGAACAATAGAGAGAACTGATGGTATTAATCTAGGAGTGTCTGGAACAATAGAGAGAACTGATGGTATTAATCTAGGAGTGGCTGGAACAATAGAGAGAACTTGATGGTATTAATCTAGGAGTGGCTGGAACAATAGAGAGAACTGATGGTATTAATCTAGGAGTGGCTGGAACAATAGAGAGAACTTGATGGTATTAATCTTGGAGTGTCTGGAACAATAGAGAGAACATGATGGTATTAATCTAGGAGTGGCTAATAGAGAGAACTGATTGTATTAATCTAGGAGTGGCTGGAACAATAGAGAGAACTGATGGTATTAATCTAGGAGTGTCTGGAACAATAGAGAGAACTGATGGTATTAATCTAGGAGTGGCTGGAACAATAGAAAGAACTGATGGTATTAATCTAGGAGTGTCTGGAACAATAGAGAGAACTTGATGGTATTAATCTAGGAGTGTCTGGAACAATAGACAGAACTTGATGGTATTAATCTAGGAGTGGCTGGAACAATAGAGAGAACTTGATGGTATTAATCTAGGAGTGGCTGGAACAATAGAGAGAACTGATGGTATTAATCTAGGAGTGTATGGAACAACAGAGAGAACTGATGGTATTAATCTAGGAGTGGCTGGAACAATAGAGAGAACTTGATGGTATTAATCTAGGAGTGGCTGGAACAATAGAGAGAACTTGATGGTATTAATCTTGGAGTGTCTGGAACAATAGAGAGAACTTGATGGTGTTAATCTTGGAGTGGCTGGAACAATAGAGAGAACTGATGGTATTAATCTAGGAATGGCTGGAACAATAGAGAGAACTTGATGGTGTTAATCTTGGAGTGTCTGGAACAATAGAGAGAACTTGATGGTGTTAATCTTGGAGTGGCTGGAACAATAGAGAGAACTGATGGTATTAATCTAGGAGTGTCTGGAACAATAGGGAGAACTGATGATATTAATCTAGGAGTGGCTGGAACAATAGAGAGAACTTGATGGTATTAATCTAGGAGTGGCTGGAACAATAGAGAGAACTTGATGGTATTAATCTTCTAGTGTCTGGAACAATAGAGAGAACTGATGGTATTAATCTATGAGTGGCTGGAACAATAGAGAGAACTTGATGGTGTTAATCTTGGAGTGTCTGGAACAATAGAGAGAACTTGATGGTGTTAATCTTGGAGTGTCTGGAACAATAGAGAGAACTTGATGGTGTTAATCTTGGAGTGTCTGGAACAATAGAGAGAACTTGATGGTGTTAATCTTGGAGTGTCTGGAACAATAGAGAGAACTTGATGGTGTTAATCTTTGAGTGGCTGGAACAACAGAAAGAATTTGATGGCAGGAATTTAGTAGTAGTTGAAACACAGGATGATTGATGAATACAGTACCGACAAGTTGATGGTTTATTATCAAACTAGGATTCTTCAAGACGTTCTATTGATGACGGTATATAGCTCTTGGTCCCTGCAACACGAACCACCCTTTCTTTCCTCGCATTGCAGTAATATTACGGAATCAGCTCTTCCCTGTCAACACAGCAATCTATAAGAACATAGAAAGAACTGCAGAAGACATACTGGCCCATGCTAGGTGGGTCTAAGTCTTACCAACTTAAGAAGGAGCACTGATGTAGGCCTTCTGTACCACTCCATAAGGCTGTTGGTGATGGACACACTCACTTCAGTGATGACAGTACTGCCAGACTGTTGAGGACAGCCAGCCAGGACAGCCAGGCCTCTTGAAGACAGCCAGTTGGCTGTTAGTTCACCTCCTGTAGCAACCTTCAAGTGAATTCTAAATTGTGATTTGTTACCTGGAGTATAGCTGGAGAGGGTTTCGGGGGTCAACGCCCCCGCGGTCTAGTCCGAGATAACAACAACAACAACAATAATAATAATAATAATAATAATAATAATAATAATAATAATAATAATAATAATAATAATAATAATAATAATAATAATAATAATAATAATAATAATAATAATAATATTAAGATTAATAATAATAATAATTATTATTATAATAAAAAAAATAATAGTGGAAGGACAAGGAAATATTTTAATAGGTACGAAAAAAAAGCTGGAAGTGAGAATTGGAAATTCCAGATGAGATGAGCAAAGGTGTGTGTGTGTGTGTGTGTGTGTGTGTGTGTGTGTGTGTGTGTGTGTGTGTGTGTGTGTGTGTGTGTGTGTGTGTGTGTGTGTGTGTGTGTGTGTGTGTGTGTGTGTGTGTGACTGAACTCACCTAGATATTATTTTAAAATTTGTTAACAATTATCGTCTCATTATATTAACAATGTCTTTGTTAAAAAAAATATTTCCTATTATTGTTTATGTTTATGCTGCAGCTGTTATTATGCTGCAGCTGTTATTATGCTGCAGCTGTTATTATGCTGCAGCTGTTATTATGCTGCAGCTGTTATTATGCTGCAGCTGTTATTATGCTACAGCTGTTATTATGCTGCAGCTGTTATTATGCTGCAGCTGTTATTGCTGTTGCTGATAATGCTTCTGCAGCTGCTGCTGCTGCTGCTATTTTACTACTGTAGTCACTATTTCTGGTTGTAGGGGTCGAGTCACAGCTCCTGGCCCTGTTGCTGACTGAGGGGTTGTGCCTGCTTATGCTGCTGCACTTGTTACTGTTACAGTTGTCGTTGCTTCTGTTGCTGCTCCTGCTGCTTCAGCTACTGTTACTGCTGGGCTTGTCTGAGGGGTTGCATCTGCCACTGCTGCCGCTAATACTGCTGCAATTGCTACCTTTACACCTAATATTACTTCTGCTCCTGCTGCTGCAGCCCCACTGCGAAGCCCTGTTCTATTACCTAACAGAATTTGATCCTAAAATGAAAATGAATCCTACTGTAGCCCAGTCAATCACTTCTCCTCCCTTTCATCCACTTAATTGCCATCTGCCTCATTCACCATTTACCCACTCAGGAAATGGGATTCAGGAATCCTCCTTAATAAAGCTTGGAACTCCATTAATACTTAGAATATTTGTTTTGATAGAATTTAGATAGTTTTGTTTGTCAAAAGAATGATATGCAACAGAATAATGTTCAGGATGATAAATATACACGTGATATATATATATATATATATATATATATATATATATATATATATATATATATATATATATATATATATATATATATATATATATAGAGAGAGAGAGAGAGGGCTTGTTATCAGGACCATGCTCGACGATTTTGAGTATTTTTTGTGTGGTCTGTGGGTCAGGAAGTTGTTATCTGGGACCTTGAAGATGGAACCCAAGGAGCATGAGTTCTCGAGGATGGGACCCAGGAGCATGGGTCCTTGAAGATGGAGCCCAAGGAGCATGGGTACTTGAAGATGGGACCCCATGATCATGGGTCCTTGAAGATGGGACCCCAGGAGCATGGGTCCTTGAAGATGGGACCCCAGGAGCATGGGTCCTTGAAGATGGGGCCCCAGGAGCATGGGTCCTTGAAGATGGAGCCCAAGGAGCATGGGTACTTGAAGATGGGACCCCATGATCATGGGTCCTTGAAGATGGGACCCCAGGAGCATGGGTCCTTGAAGATGGGACCCCAGGAGCATGGGTCCTTGAAGATGGGGCCCCAGGAGCATGGGTCCTTGAAGATGGGATCCCAGGAGCATGGGTCCTTGAAGATGGGACCCCAGAATCATGAGTCCTTGAAGATGGGACCCCAGTATCTTGGGTCCTTGAAGATGGGACCCCAGGAGCATGGGTCCTTGAAGATGGGACCCCAGGAGCATGGGTCCTTGAAGATGGGACCCCATGATCATGGGTCCTTGAAGATGGGACCCCAGGAGCATGGGTCCTTGAAGATGGGACCCCAGGAGCATGGGTCCTTGAAGATGGAACCCCAGGAGCATGGGTCCTTGAAGATGGGACCCCAGGAGCATAGGTCTTTGAAGATGGGGCCCAGGAGCATGGGTCCTTGAAGATGGGACCCCAGGATCTTGGGTCCTTGAAGATGGGACCCCAGGAGCATGGGTCCTTGAAGATGGGGCCCCAGGAGCATGAGTCCTTGAAGATGGGACCCCAGGATCTTGGGTCCTTGAAGATGGGACCCCAGGAGCATGGGTCCTTGAAGATGCGACCCCAGGAGCATGGGTCCTTGAAGATGGGACCCCAGGAGCATGGGTCCTTGAAGATGGGACCCCAGGATCTTGGGTCCTTGAAGATGGGACCCCAGGAGCATGGGTCCTTGAAGATGCGACCCCAGGAGCATGGGTCCTTGAAGATGGGACCCCAGGAGCATGGGTCCTTGAAGATGGGATCTTGGGTCCTTGAAGATGGGACCCCAGGAGCATGGGTCCTTGAAGATGGGACCCCAGGATCATGGGTCCTTGAAGATGGGACCCCAGGAGCATGGGTCCTTGAAGATGGGACCCCAGGATCATGGGTCCTTGAAGATGGGACCCCAGGATCATGGGTCCTTGAAGATGGAACCCCAGGAGCATGGGTCCTTGAAGATGGGACCCCAGGATCATGGGTCCTTGAAGATGGGACCCCAGGATCATGGGTCCTTGAAGATGGGACCCCAGGATCATGGGTCCTTGAAGATGGGACCCCAGGATCATGGGTCCTTGAAGATGGGACCCCAGGAGCATGGGTCCTTGAAGATGGGACCCCAGGATCTTGGGTCCTTGAAGATGGGACCCCAGGAGCATGGGTCCTTGAAGATGGGACCCCAGGAGCATGGGTCCTTGAAGATGGGACCCCAGGAGCATGGGTCCTTGAAGATGGGACCCCAGGAGCATGGATCCTTGGTCCCCAGGAGCATGGGTCCTTGAAGATGGGACCCCAGGATCTTGGGTCCTTGAAGATGGGACCCCAGGATCTTGGGTCCTTGAAGATGGGACCCCAGGATCATGGGTCCTTGAAGATGGCTATCAAATTATACGGGCTGATATACTTGTACCAGTTGTTGGAAGATTGTTCTGGTATATTAAATGTTGTTCCACTACAAGAAGGGTTGTTCCAGTGCATAAAAGGTTATTCCAATAAATAAAAGATTGTTCCAATACATGAAATATTGTTCCAATAAATAAAAAATTGTTCCAGTATATAAAATATTGTTAAATAACCTCTGGTCATAAATCGCTCATCGGTCAGGAGACCGTCTGTCAGATCAGGAGACCGTCTGTCAGCTCAGGAGACCGTCTGTCAGATCAGGAGACCGTCTGTCAGGTCAGGACCCCGTCTGTGAGATCATGAGACTGTCTGTCAGGTCAGAAGATCGTCTGTCAGATCAGGAGACTGTCTGTCAGCTCAGGAGACCGTCTGTCAGGTCAGGAGACTGTCTGTCAGCTCAGGAGACCGTCTGTCAGGTCAGGACCCCGTCTGTGAGATCATGAGACTGTCTGTCAGATCAGGAGACTGTCTGTCAGATCAGGAGACCGTTTGTCAGATCAGGAGACCGTCTGCCAGATCAGGAGACCGTCTGTCAGGTCAGGACCCCGTCTGTGAGATCATGAGACTGTCTGTCAGGTCAGAAGACCGTCTGTCAGATCAGTAGACCGTCTGTCAGATCAGAAGACCGTCTGTCAGGTCAGGACCCCGTCTGTGAGATCATGAGACTCTGTCAGGTCAGAAGACCGTCTGTCAGATCAGTAGACCGTCTGTCAGATCAGAAGACTGTCTGTCAGATCAGGAGACCGTCTGTCATGTCAGGAGACTGTCTGTCAAATCAGAAGACCGCCTGTCAGACCAGGGGACCGTCTGTCAGGCCAGGAGACCGTCTGTCAGCAACAGAGGGATGGGGTTCATAGCTTGTCTAACAGCAGAGTGCAGCACAGTGCTGTGTGTCGGGAAGTGTTGAGTCAGTGGACCAGGTCTTCTCAGTATTAATGAAGTCAATAGGATGAAATGAGAAATAATGTTCTGTAATAGTTTAACAGAAAAAAACATGGTAAGAAATATACATAATAAGAGTCTTGTATACACACACACACACACACACACCCTGTACACCGTGTACGTTAGGCCCATATTGGAGTATTCTGCACCAGTTT
>NC_091318.1:29648097-29670597 GCF_038502225.1 Cherax quadricarinatus | reverse complement strand
TCCCTCAACCTTTCTTCATAGGACAATCCCCGTAGCTCTGGGACTAGTCTTGTTGCAAACCTTTGTGTGTGTGTGTGTGTGTGTGTATGTGTTTGTGTGTAAATTCGTCTCGAGTCATTTATTTTGGACCAACAAAAATCACGACCGTCATCAAATGCTTCAATAACTTAACTCTCTGAAATAATGTTAAGGTTCTAAAATCCAAAACTGGAAAAAGGAAGTAAAATATAGCCTCTGATCGGTGCGTAAATTGGCAGGTGTTGAGCATTAGCTCTGGGTCCCTCCCATTAAATATAAATACTAGGTAATGGCAAGTGTACCAGCGAAGTTTTGATGACCTGGAGGACAGAGGAAGGGAGAGGAGGGCAGGGAAGTGCCAGGGATGGCAGGGGAGGGCAGGGAAGGGCAGGGCAGGGCAGTTTAGAGCAGGTAAGAACCATAACAAAGAACTGTGAGTAAAAAAATGGATGTTGGACGTTTGGTATGGTCTAATATTTACATTGTGTAGCGTTGGTGTGCAGGGTAATTGTGGAAGCTATGGTAGCCTGCAAGAATATTGCGGTAGCCTGTATGGAAGCTATGGTAGCCTGCATGGATGCTATGGTAGCCCGCATGGAAGCTATGGTAGCCTGCATGGAAGCTATTGTAGCCTACAAGGATATTGTGGTAGCCTGCATTGAAGCTATGGTAGCCTACAAGAATATTGTGGTAACCTGTATGGAAGCTATGGTAGCCTGCATGGAAGCTATGGTAGCCTGAAAGAATATTGTGGTAGCCTGTTATTAGACATTTGTATTGTGTCTGTAATTAATTGTAAGGTAACACCATCCTGGGAGCTAACACATCCTGGAAGGTAACACTATCCTGGGAGCTAACACATCCTGGAAGGTAACACCATCCTGGGAGCTAACACATCCTGGAAGGTAACACCATCCAGGGAGCTAACACATCCTGGAAGGTAACACCATCCAGGGAGCTAACACATCCTGGAAGGTAACACCATCCTGGGAGCTAACACATCCTGGAAGGTAACACCATCCTGGGAGCTAACACATCCTGGAAGGTAACACCATCCAGGGAGCTAACACATCCTGGTAACACCATCCTGGGAGCTAACACATCCTGGAAGCTAACACCATCCTGGAAGCTAACACCATCCTAGAAGCTAACACCATCCTGGAAGCTTACACCATCCTGGAAGCTTACACCATCCTGGAAGGTTACACCATCCTAATAAGAGAAATGAAAAAAAAAATGAAAATTCCGTTAAATACTTCCCACTCTGGAAACATGTCTAATGTTTTAGTCTCATCAACATTCAAGCTGAGAAGTAAATCATGTTAAGTCACAGCCACACACATTCACTACACAACTTTGCACTTCCGTGTTTCCTAATATTTCTCAAGTCTCTTGTGTTTTCCTGACTGTTCTCTTGAAGAAGTGAATTTCCTTGAGCCGTCTCGTTGGTCTTTGGGTCAAAGAACGTATATTTATATATATATATATATATATATATATATATATATATATATATATATATATATATATATATATATATATATATATATATATATATATATATATATATATATATATATATATATATATATATATATATATATATATATATATATATATATATATATATATATATATATATATATATATATATATATATATATATATATATATATATATATATATATATATATATATATATATATATATATATATATATATATATATATATATATATATATATATATATATATATATATATATATATATATATATATATATATATATATATATATATAGATTGCAGCAGCTATTCTCTCTGAAGATCTTAGGGACAAGATTGGAGTCCAGGACCAAAAATTCATTGACGGAGCAATGATCTGGGATAATCTAACGGGCTCTGGAGCCAGACCTGCTCCCCCCAACAACTACAAACAATCGCACTGGGATGATCCAGTAGTGGAAAATATTGCCTCAACGATGCTTCAGAGTGTGTCAGGGAAGGATAGAGCCCGCCTGCTGGCAGTGAGAGCCCCTCATGCTGGGGACTTTCTGTTGGCTGTTCCCAACTCCAGCCTTGGCACACGTCTCGACCCACAGACCATCCGCATCGGTGTTGCCCTTCGACTTGCCGCCCCTATTCTCGCCGAACACAGGTGTATTTGTGGCAGTGAAGCAGCAGACCGATTCGGGTACCATGGTCTTGTGTGACGTAAATCCGAGGGAAAGATTGCAAGACATGAGGAGGTTAATAACATTATCAAGAGGAGCCTCACAACAGCTGGATGCCCAGCAATAAGGGAGCCACCCCAACTATGCAGATCTGATGGCAGCCAGAAGCGTCCAGATGGTATCACCCTTCAAGCCTGGACAGATGGGAAGCAGGTGGTGTGGGACTATACATGTGCATCTACCTTGGCTGATACCTATCTCCAATACACCAGGGAGGAAGGAGGGGCAGCTGCCAGCTTCAGGGAGTCCCAGAAGTCTAGAAAATATGGAGAACTTGCCCATCATTATATGTTTGTTCCCATAGGCTCAGAGACCCTTGGCTTACGGGGAAAGAGTGCATCTAAATTCCTTAAGGAGCTGGGAAAAAGACTCATCAGGGTAACTAGGGATCCCAGGGCAGCTAGTTTTCTGTTCCAGCGGCTCAGTGGGGCTGTTCAAAGGGGTAATGCCTGCTGCATTTTGGGCACACGCCCCAGCTCTGAGGAGCTGGATGAGATTTTCGCCTTATAATCGGTGATACACACGTAACAACATGTACCGTATATGCCACCTTTATATCAACAATGTATCTCTCTGTCTCTCTCTCTCTCTCTCTATATATATATATATATATATATATATATATATATATACATTCATATATATTTACATATATATATATATATATATATATATATATATATATATATATATATATATATATATATATATATATATATATATATATATAATCAAAAACACTGATACCTTTTGACTGACGTACGTAATGTACGTTGTATGTAAGTACGCTTGTGCATTTGTTATGTTCTTATACGCCATGTGTGCGTGTATGTTATGTAGGTGTGTGTATGCAATATAAGTGCTGTTATGTACGTGTTTATTTGTTGTGTATTTGTGTATATAGTGTGTTAGTGCACGTATATTGTGTATTGTTCGTGTGTATATTTTGTGACTGTGTTTATGTACACATGTTGTGTGTGTGTGTGTGTACATAATTAGGTAATGGAGCTCTATTTATATTGTGTGGAGTTACTGAGACCCACAGTGTGGGTGTCAGTACCCACAGTGTAGGTGTCAGTACCCACAGTGTGGGTGTCAGTACCCACAGTGTGGGTGTCAGTACCCACAGTGTGGGTGTCAGTACCCACAGTGTGGGTGTCAGTACCCACAGTGTAGGTGTCAGTACTCACAGTGTAGGTGTCAGTACCCACAGTGTGGGTGTCAGTACCCACAGTGTAGGTGTCAGTACTCACAGTGTAGGTGTCAGTACCCACAGTGTGGGTGTCAGTACTCACAGTGTAGGTGTCAGTACCCACAGTGTGGGTGTCAGTACTCACAGTGTAGGTGTCAGTACTCACAGTGTACAGTACTGTGTGGGTGTCAGTACCCACAGTGTAGGTGTCAGTACTCACAGTGTAGGTGTCAGTACTCACAGTGTGGGTGTCAGTACTCACAGTGTAGGTGTCAGTACTCACAGTGTGGGTGTCAGTACTCACAGTGTGGGTGTCAGTACCCACAGTGTGGGTGTCAGTACCCACAGTGTGGGTGTCAGTACCCACAGTGTAGGTGTCAGTACTCACAGTGTAGGTGTCAGTACTCACAGTGTAGGTGTCAGTACTCACAGTGTAGGTGTCAGTACTCACAGTGTAGGTGTCAGTACTCACAGTGTGGGTGTCAGTACTCACAGTGTAGGTGTCAGTACTCACAGTGTAGGTGTCAGTACTCACAGTGTGGGTGTCAGTACTCACAGTGTGGGTGTCAGTACCCACAGTGTAGGTGTCAGTACTCACAGTGTGGGTGTCAGTACCCACAGTGTGGATACTGAGAGTGAGTCTTGGAAAAGAGGTGTATTGTGAAATCCATCTATCTCCCTCCCTCCCTCCCTCTCTCTCTCTCTCTCTCTGTCTCTCTCTCTGTGTCTCTCTCTCTCTCTCTCTCTCTCTCTCTCTCTCTCTCTCTCTCTCTCTTTCTCTCTCTCTCTCCATCTTCATATCTCCTTCACAGTTAAAAAAAAAATTATTTTTGCTAATTAATTTTCCACTGTCATTGACGATTTGGTTAAACTCCTCATCCATCCCTCCCACTCACCCCTCCCACCCACCCATCCCACTCACCCTCTCACCCACCCATCCCACTCACCCCTCTCACCCCCTCCCACTCATCCCTCTCATCCACCCCTCCCACCTCACCCCTCCCATTCACCCCCATTCACCCCTCCCACTCCCCTACCCATTACCATCCTCTCTACCTCACCCTCCCACTCACCCCTACCATTCACCCATCTCACTCACCCCACCCACTCACCCCTATCACCCACCCCTCTCACTCACCCCTCCCACCCCTCACCCCTACCATTCACCCTTCTCACTCACCCCTCCCACTCACCCCTATCACCCACCCCCTCCCACTCACCCCTCCCACCCACCCCTATCACCCACACCTCTCACTCACCCCTCCCACCCACCCTTATTACCCACCCCTCTCACTCACCCTGTCCCACTCACCCCTACCACCATTCACCCCTCCCCTCACTCACCCCTCCCACTCACCCCTACCATGCACCCCTCCCACTCACCCCTCCCACTCACCCCTATCACCCACCCCTCTCACTCACCCCTCCCACTCACCCCTATCACCCACCCCTCCCATTCACTCCTCCCACCCACCCCTATCACCCACCCCTCTCACTCACCCCTCCCACCCACCCCTATCACCCACCCCTCTCACTCACCCCTCCCACTCATCCCTCTCACCTCACCACCACCACACCAGAACAAATTATCATAAATTACCATACACGACGTATAATATACTCAGTTATCCTTCACAATCTCTACTATCTCTTGTCTCAGCACTTCTCTACCACTCCTATCTCAAAGTTACTATCTCCGTGTATTGTAAAGGTGAGTGAGGCAGATTGTATCAGTATAAATACGAATGTATATCCCTCCTCCTTGAAGAGGAATATATATATATGCGTACATAACGGCTATTTTTTCAATAGTTACATTAATAATTCAAGTTAAAACGAAATGTAAATCAGTTAAACAAATAATAATTATAATGATAACAAAAGTAATACTGATAACTTCTCGAAATAAAACACACATGAGAGGGAGAGAGAGAGAGAGAGAGAGAGAGAGAGAGAGAGAGAGAGAGAAGCTTAGAATGTGAAGAGAAAACAGCGTCGGGAACAGTGTCAAACACTGTTCGTCAAAGACAAACAGAAATCTTATAAGACTGTGTGACCACTATCAGTGTGCAGCCGTTGTTGTTGTTGTCTCTCTCTCTCTCTCTCTCTCTCTCTCTCTCTCTCTCTCTCTCTCTCTCTCTCTCTCTCTCTCTCTCTCTCTCTCTCTCTCTCTCTATCTCTCTCTCTCTCTCTCTCTCTCTCTCTCTACACAGGGTTTGACAAGGTTAAGGATCCCTAGCTTTATTGACAGCTATTTACAGGTTAAGGATTCCTAACTTTATTGGCAAGCTAAGAGCTGTTACCTACATCAGCTCATTTGAAAGCATTTTTGTTATGAGACATACAAATAGGGAACAGGATGAAGTTGGAGCCATCTGTGGGCCAGCATTTTCATTTGATCAACTGACGTTATCTCGTTGACATCATTATGCTGTACGAATGTGTTCCATACTCGAGTCATCCTGGGTATGTATGATCTCAGATGGAGTGATGTTCTGGAGAAGGGTACAGCCAGAGTGAAGTTGCTGCTTTCTGCCCGTCTTGTGGCATAAAAGCTTGTTTCACGCTGTCCTCGAAGTGGATCCAAGTGTGGTATTTTGACAATATTGGCCTTGTACATAACAGTAAGGCCACCCACATCCCTCCTATGTTGAAGGCTCTGCTGAAATGACAGATCTATCCAGGATGGGTCCAGGCGAGAGATGAGACGTCTTGCTCTGTTCTCTACTCTGTCAAGCAGTCGCAGATGAGAGGGGGGGCAGGCAAACCAAGAAAGTGGAGCATACTCAAGGTGTGAGCGTACTTGTGCCTCGTACAGGATCTTGCAACCCCTACTGTCAAGCAGATGCGAGATACGGCGAAGTGATGTAAGCTTCCTGGCTGCCTTGTTTGCAAGATTTACAACATGGTTCTTCATGGTTAGTTTGGAGTCAAATTTCACCCCAAGGATATCAACTTCTTCTCCAGGTGCCAACATCTTCCCATTCATCCTTACTACTGCACCAGCATTACCATCATGGTGCCTAGAGACGATCATCATTTGCGTTTTCTCAGGTGCAAATGTTACTTGCCATCTATTTCCCCAAGCTGAGATAGCTCTCAGCTGGTGATTGATGTAGCTTAGAGCAGCTGGCATTTCTTCTCTTGGATAAGTGAATGTCAGTGTACAGTCGTCTGCATATGCATGTGATTCTGGGATGAGATGAAGAAGGTCGTTGAAGTAGACATTCCATAACAATGGACCCAGCACGCTTCCTTGTGGAACACTTGCCGCAATAGGATGCCTTGCTGATTCCGTTCCATTGAGGACTACACTTAGAGATCTACCATGAAGGTAATCACTGAGGAGACATAGCGTAGAGCCTGCAATTCCCAGTGCTTGAAGTTTTGCTAAGAGGCCCTGGTGCCACACCCGGTCGAAAGCGCCAGCAATGTCCAGGGCTACCACACAGCTGACTTTGGATTCATCCAGTGACTGGTGCCACTTAGTGGAGAGGTTTAACAACAGATCAGCAGCAGAGTAACCTTTCCTGAAGCCATATTGACGATCACAAAGTAGTGAGTGGTAGTCAAAAAACTCTGTCATTTGTCTTGAGATTATTGTCTCAAGGATCTTACCAGTGATTGACAGGAGTGACACTGGTCTGTAGTTGCTGATTTCTGCTCTGCTCTTCTTTTTGTGAACAGGGACTACATTCGCCTCTTTCCATAGAGAGGGCCATTTACACTGTACTAGGCAGTGCTGAAAGATGCGAGTTAGAGGTGCTGCTAGCTGGTCTGCACATCTTCTCAACAATCTTGGGCTCAACTTGTCTGGGCCCACAGCCTTTTCTTGGTCAAGCGATTTAAGTAGGAAATGCACCTCCTCCTGCCTTATTGTCACCACTGACAGTTTTGACACAGTTCTTGCAGCTAGCCAAGGAGGGTCCCTTGCTGGATCAGGAACTTGCATTTTGGTAGCAAAGTGTTCAGCAAAGAGGTCAGCCTTCTCTTGACTACTAGTAGAGGTGGTCCCATCCTGTCGATTTAGAGGTGGAATAAGTTCATCAGGCAGATAACCTTGTCTGTCCTTGACCAGGGACCACCAGGTTTTGGAGCCTACCCTACCTGATGTTAACTTTCTTTTAGTGTCCACCTCCCATTTAGCAATGGCCCACTTTTGAACATCACCCATATGCCTACAGGCTTGCATGTGCAAGTTCCTGTTATAGGTGGTAGGATGTCTCTTATACCTTCGCCATGCTTTGTACTTAGCAGTAGCAGCCTCTCTACAACGAAAGCCAAACCAAGGCTGATCTGTAGGCTTCGTCACATATTGCCGGTGAGGAATGTGTTCTTGTTGTTGATTAAGGGTGTGTCCAGTGAAGGCTTTCACTTGGTTGTCAACATCCCCTTGGAGAAGAGCATTCCAGTCGGTGGTGGCGAGCTCAGAGCAAAGGGCTGGCCAATTACCTCTTTCCCATAGCCAGGTTGTGCGTGTGGACTCCTCACCTCGTTCTGTTGGGATCTTAAGTGTGGTAAAAACAGCCTTGTGGTCAGACGATCCAACGTAGCCGAGGGGTTGACAAGTGACTATGCCTTCTGCCAGATCACTCACTACTGGGTCCTATCTGTCTTTCAATCCGTCTGTTTGTCTTCCTGTCTGTTTTTATATCTGTCAGTTTGTCTTTCTGTCTGTCATATGTGTGTCTGGCAACAACACTGACAGCCTCAATCTGCTGATACTTCTAAATATCCCGACGACAGTATTGGTTATGAAGCTGTTGTTTCCTGAGGGAATCATCAAAATTCATTCTTAGAATGTGGGTTTAGCTCTCCCGTGATTGTAACAACAATAATGATGTATCCCTTGGAAGTGGATGCTGTGATTCTGACAGATGTATCCCTTCGGAGTGGATGCTGTGATTCTGACAGATGTATCCCTTCGGAGTGGATGCTGTGATTCTGACAGATGTATCCCTTCGGAGTGGATGCTGTGATTCTGACAGATGTATCCCTTCGGAGTGGATGCTGTGATTCTGACAGATGTATCCCTTCGGAGTGGATGCTGTGATTCTGACAGATGTATCCCTTCGGAGTGGATGCTGTGATTCTGACAGATGTATCCCTTCGGAGTGAATGTTGTGATTCTGACAGAAGTATCCCTTCAGAGTGGATGCTGTGATTCTGAAAGATGTATCCCTTCATAGTGGATGCTACAATTCTGACGGAAACTCATGACGACCGAAACGTCGTCTTAAAATTCAGTCTTCTATCTGCGAGTTAGCTGTGCATTAATATGCTTTTTCCAGGGCATGGGTTACATGCTGGTGCTGCGTACTTGAGGATGGGCCAGAAAAATGTTATATAAAGGATCTGGAATGTCTGAGATTCCTGGAACGAAGACTACTCTGAAGTTTGCCAGACGAGCATTGGCTACATAAGTTGACGTGAACGTCTAGCTGTAAACCAGCCACTCTCGTCATCCTTAGGCCTTTGTCTTTGAGGGAAGCCTGGAACCTCTGTTTCCCAAGTCAACACTCTGTGTCCGGTCTTCTTGCTCCTTCCATAGTCTTCATAACTTTCCGTTTCTGGGGGTTGATTCCAAGCAGCCACTTATCAGACTAGTTTTGCGGGTTGTACTGATCCATACCCCATCTATTTTTGTTCTAGTTAGTTTTACATCATCAGTAAACATGGTTACATATGACTCAGTCTCACCTGGAATGTCAGTACTGGTTCTAATACCCATCCTTGTGGGACCCCGCTAATTATTATTATTATTAGTAGTAGTAGTAGTAGTAGTAGTATAGTATAGTATAGTAGTAGTAGTAGTAGTAGTAATAGTAGTAGTAGTAGTAGTAGTATAGTAGTAGTAGTATAGTAGTAGTAGTGGTAGTGGTAGTAGTAGTAGTAGTAGTAGTAGTAGTAGTAGTAGTAGTAGTAGTAGTAGTAGTAGTAGTAGTAGTAGTAGTAGTAGTAGTAGTGGTGGTAGTAACAGTAGCTGCTTTAATGTAGTAGTAACTGTGATTAATGGCACATGAACAATCAGTTAGAATATTTCATTACAGAAATGTTTCGCTCCTGGCAGAATGTTTACTCCAGACATACACAGGAACATACACGGGGCTGGTGTATACAAAGGTTAACCTAGCAGTGGCACCTGTGTGGGTCATTCAAGACAGCGGGTGTTAGAAACTCGATCCTCCGGATCAAACGAGGAGACAGTGAACAGCGTGTAAGCGAGTCTGTGTATAAGAGTTCAACGTGTCCAAAATGGTTTAAATATACATGGGGATCCTCTAGTGAGACAAATACTGTATAGATTCAAAATCTAATCTTTTTTTTTCCCAAGAAGATTCATTATAGGTCATCATTTTTTATTAGTAACACAAATATTTACATTAAACCGGAAACAAATTACACAGAAGACAAATACTATAAATAAGCCAAGACCAGAAGTGAGAAATATAATTATTACAGCAAAGATAATAATCGCTTGAAGTAGATTATTCATAATCACAGGAAGAATCGCCGTCATTGTGCTGATTATCTATCGATTATTAATGGGGAAAGTTTGCAGTTCCTTGGAGGCTGCGGTTGATCAAGATGCAGTGCCAGGGTCTGAGTAATGATAATCTACATTATCCATGTGATAATTGCAGTTGATGCTGCCTGTCTTTGTTGTCGTCAGAAACTAAACGATAAGAGATATAGAAAATCTCCAGTAAAACAGCTAGAGAAGAGATTTAAAAAAAGCTTGAAAAATTACAGAATTTAGTTAGGAAGTCAAGTAATGAAGGAAACACCTGGAGCCGCTCGTTGCTTACAAACAGAAAGATTCTTACTTAAGTTTTGTGTGTGTGAACTCACCTGGTGTTCCACAAGGCAATGTCTTGTTCCATTTTTCGACAACGTCAGTTGCAGTAAATGAACAATAATAGAGAAATGCAGATGTCTCCTACATTTACTTATATAAGAGATAATCTCACTGCTTGCTGGCATCATCACTCACCGACCATCAGATTCATCGATATGGCGCACACCATACACGGGAGTACACGAGAGTACATCATAGTACATGACAGTGGACGAAAACATTAATGGTGATGGATTTTAGGCGCCTTGATGTCATTACTGAAGTGAGGATGTGAAATGAATGAAAGTGTCATCACACCTGGTGATGAAAGATGCGTCCCCGGGGTGAAAATGAGACTGTAATAACCGTGAAGAGTCACGAGGTATATCTTGCAATTATTCATTCAGAGGAATTGTCGACTGGTCGATCCACTACCTGTCCAGGAGACGAGTCACCTAGTTACACCATGTCTTCATAAAGATTATTATTGTTATTTTATTATTATTATTATTGTTGCTATTATTATTATTATTATTGTTGCTATTATTATTATTATTATTATTATTATTAGTAGTAGTAGTAGTAGTAGTAGTAGTAGTAGTAGTAGTAGTAGCAGTAGTAGTAGTAGTAATAGTAGTAGTAGTAGTAGCAGTAGTAGAAGTAATAATAGCAGTAGTAATAGTAGTAGTAGTAGTAGCAATATTAGTAGTAATAGTAGTAGTAGTAGAAGTAATAATAGCAGTAGTAATAGTAGTAGTAGTAGTAGCAATATTAGTAGTAATAGTAGTAGTAGTAGAAGTAATTACATCTACTCATGTCATTTTCTCTTACAAAGAAAATATATGTAACGCATTGCCGCAGAGATATCAGAATGACACACTGACGCAGAGATGATATCAGAATGACACACTGACGCAGAGATATCAGAATGACACACTGACGCAGAGATATCAGAATGACACACTGACGCAGAGATATCAGAATGACACACTGACGCAGAGATGATATCAGAATGACACACTGACGCAGAGATATCAGAATGACACACTGACGCAGAGATGATATCAGAATGACTCACTGACGCAGAGATATCAGAATGACTCACTGACGCAGAGATATCAGAATGACTCACTGACGCACAGATGATATCAGAATGATAGAAGAGAATGATTACAGTCGTGAAAAGACACAAACTACCTCACCCAGTGCACATCATTCTAAACTAGACGAGAGGATTGTTGATGGGTGAGAGAGAGAGACGCAGATAACAGGGCAGCAAGATGAATGTGGTGATAGAAATGACAGGAGATTGATACATTGAGGCAGTTACCAGCTTGTAATTACTTACTGGTAGTTACAGAGTTTTGCTGGTGATGTACAGTCTTCAGTGTTTGTAGTTACATCAGCAGACTTATGCTAGTGGTATTCACGGAGTTGTACTCACCGAGTTGTGTTTCCTGGAGTCTCAACACCACAGCTCCTGGATGAGTGATGGAGGCTCGATACTGCGTCCACTAATCACGACAGTATATATAAATGGAACAATCTTCACAGCACATACAAACTTGATACAGTAAAGTAACACTCTCAGAACAATTATTTGTGTCAGTTTCAAAACTGCCCAAGGCAGAAAATGTACGATTTACAAACCCGAAGTAAATATAAGTCAAAATTTGATTTTTATATATGTATATATATATATATATATATATATATATATATATATATATATATATATATATATATATATATATATATATATATATATATATATATATATATATATACATATATATGTATATCAAAGGTTATTTCAAAGTACGAATGATATTAAAATGTGTAGGTAATGTTTTTTCATGAGTTTAATTTGCATAGATATAAAGAAAACTTTATACTGCAGAGATCAAGTAAATTATTTCACTTTTGTTTGAACGAAAGAAAAAAAATCTTTAACATTTTCTGCAGTGATCCCTCCAGTGACTGTCAGCTTTGATCCTCCAGTGACTGTCAGCTTTGATCCTCCAGTGACTGTCAGCTTTGATCCTCCAGTGACTGTCAGCTTTGATCCTCCAGTGACTGTCAGCTTTGATCCTCCAGTGACTGTCAGCTTTGATCCTCCAGTGACTGTCAGCTTTGATCCTCCAGTGACTGTCAGCTTTGATCCTCCAGTGACTGTCAGCTTTGATCCTCCAGTGACTGTCAGCTTTGATCCTCCAGTGACTGTCAGCTTTGATCCTCCAGTGACTGTCAGCTTTGATCCTCCAGTGACTGTCAGCTTTGATCCTCCAGTGACTGTCAGCTTTGATCCTCCAGTGACTGTCAGCTTTGATCCTCCAGTGACTGTCAGCTTTGATCCTCCAGTGACTGTCAGCTTTGATCCTCCAGTGACTGTCAGCTTTGATCCTCCAGTGACTGTCAGCTTTGATCCTCCAGTGACTGTCAGCTTTGATCCTCCAGTGACTGTCAGCTTTGATCCTCCAGTGACTGTCAGCTTTGATCCTCCAGTGACTGTCAGCTTTGATCCTCCAGTGACTGTCAGCTTTGATCCTCCAGTGACTGTCAGCTTTGATCCTCCAGTGACTGTCAGCTTTGATCCTCCAGTGACTGTCAGCTTTGATCCTCCAGTGACTGTCAGCTTTGATCCTCCAGTGACTGTCAGCTTTGATCCTCCAGTGACTGTCAGCTTTGATCCTCCAGTGACTGTCAGCTTTGATCCTCCAGTGACTGTCAGCTTTGATCCTCCAGTGACTGTCAGCTTTGATCCTCCAGTGACTGTCAGCTTTGATCCTCCAGTGACTGTCCTCCAGTGACTGTCAGCTTTGATCCTCCAGTGACTGTCAGCTTTGATTCTCAGTGACTATCAGCTTTGATCCTCCTGTCAGCTTTGATCCTCCAGTGACTGTCAGCTTTGATCCTCCAGTGACTGTCAGCTTTGATCCTCCTGTCAGCTTTGATTCTCCAGTGACTGTCAGCTTTGATCCTCCAGTGACTGTCAGCTTTGATCCTCCAGTGACTGTCAGCTTTGATCCTCCAGTGACTGTCAGCTTTGATCCTCCAGTGACTGTCAACTTTGATCCTCCAGTGATTGTCAACTTTGATCCTCCAGTGACTGTCAGCTTTGATCCTCCAGTGACTGTCAGCTTTAATCCTCCAATGACTGTCAGCTTTGATCCTTTTGTGTACAGAGTAGGGTTGAGAGCACTCAACTGTACATGCAGTAAAAAGGGCTGAGAACACTCGGGTGTACACAGAGAGTAGAACTAGGAACCTGGGTATACACAGAGAGTAGAACTGGGAACCTGGGTATACACAGAGAGTAGAACTGGGAACCTGGGTATACACAGAGAGTAGAACTGGGAACCTGGGTATACACAGAGAGTATAACTAGGAACCTGGGTATACACAGAGAGTAGAACTAGGAACCTGGGTATACACAGAGAGTAGAACTGGGAACCTGGGTATACACAGAGAGTATAACTAGGAACCTGGGTATACACAGAGAGTATAACTAGGAACCTGGGTATACACAGAGAGTATAACTAGGAACCTGGGTATACACAGAGAGTAGAACTGGGAACCTGGGTATACACAGAGAGTATAACTAGGAACCTGGGTATACACAGAGAGTAGAACTAGGAACCTGGGTATACACAGAGAGTAGAACTGGGAACCTGGGTATACACAGAGAGTATAACTAGGAACCTGGGTATACACAGAGAGTAGAACTAGGAACCTGGGTATACACAGAGAGTAGAACTGGGAACCTGGGTATACACAGAGAGTATAACTGGGAACCTGGGTATACACAGAGAGTATAACTGGGAACCTGGGTATACACAGAGAGTATAACTGGGAACCTGGGTATACACAGAGAGTATAACTGGGAACCTGAGTATACACAGAGAGTATAACTGGGAACCTGGGTATATACAGTAGAACTGGGAACCTGGGTATATACAGTAGAACTGGGAACCTGGGTATATACAGTAGAACTGGGAACCTGGGTATATACAATAGAACTGGGAACCTGGGTATATACAATAGAACTGGGAACCTGGGTATATACAATAGAACTGGGAACCTGGGTATATACAATAGAACTGGGAACCTGGGTATATACAATAGAACTGGGAACCTGGGTATATACAATAGAACTGGGAACCTGGGTATATACAATAGAACTGGGAACCTGGGTATATACAATAGAAATGGGAACCTGGGTATATACAGTAGAACTGGGAACCTGGGTATATACAATAGAACTGGGAACCTGGGTATATACAATAGAACTGGGAACCTGTGTATATACAGTAGAACTGGGAACCTGGGTATATACAGTAGAACTGGGAACCTGGGTATATACAGTAGAACTGGGAACCTGGGTATATACAGTAGAACTGGGAACCTGGGTATATACAGTAGAACTGGGAACCTGGGTATATACAGTAGAACTGGGAACCTGGGTATATACAGTAGAACTGGGAACCTGGGTATATACAATAGAACTGGGAACCTGGGTACATACAGTAGAACTGGGAACCTGGGTATATACAGTAGAACTGGGAACCTGGGTATATACAGTAGAACTGGGAACCTGGATATATACAGTAGAACTGGGAACCTGGGTATATACAATAGAACTGGGAACCTGGGTATATACAGTAGAACTGGGAACCTGGGTATATACAGTAGAACTGGGAACCTGGGTATATACAGTAGAACTGGGAACCTGGGTATATACAGTAGAACTGGGAACCTGGGTATATACAATAGAACTGGGAACCTGGGTATATACAGTAGAACTGGGAACCTGGGTATATACAGTAGAACTGGGAACCTGGGTATATACAATAGAACTGGGAACCTGGGTATATACAATAGAACTGGGAACCTGGGTATATACAATAGAACTGGGAACCTGGGTATATACAGTAGAACTGGGAACCTGGGTATATACAGTAGAACTGGGAACCTGGGTATATACAATAGAACTGGGAACCTGGGTATATACAGTAGAACTGGGAACCTGGGTATATACAGTAGAACTGGGAACCTGGGTATATACAGTAGAACTGGGAACCTGGGTATATACAATAGAACTGGGAACCTGGGTATATACAATAGAAATGGGAACCTGGGTATATACAATAGAACTGGGAACCTGGGTATATACAGTAGAACTGGGAACCTGGGTATATACAGTAGAACTGGGAACCTGGGTATATACAATAGAACTGGGAACCTGGGTATATACAGTAGAACTGGGAACCTGGGTATATACAGTAGAACTGGGAACCTGGGTATATACAATAGAACTGGGAACCTGGGTATATACAATAGAACTGGGAACCTGGGTATATACAGTAGAACTGGGAACCTGGGTATATACAGTAGAACTGGGAACCTGGGTATATACAATAGAACTGGGAACCTGGGTATATACAGTAGAACTGGGAACCTGGGTATATACAGTAGAACTGGGAACCTGGGTATATACAGTAGAACTGGGAACCTGGGTATATACAATAGAACTGGGAACCTGGGTATATACAATAGAAATGGGAACCTGGGTATATACAATAGAACTGGGAACCTGGGTATATACAGTAGAACTGGGAACCTGGGTATATACAGTAGAACTGGGAACCTGGGTATATACAATAGAACTGGGAACCTGGGTATATACAGTAGAACTGGGAACCTGGGTATATACAGTAGAACTGGGAACCTGGGTATATACAATAGAACTGGGAACCTGGGTATATACAGTAGAACTGGGAACCTGGGTATATACAGTAGAACTGGGAACCTGGGTATATACAATAGAACTGGGAACCTGGGTATATACAATAGAACTGGGAACCTGGGTATATACAGTAGAACTGGGAACCTGGGTATATACAGTAGAACTGGGAACCTGGGTATATACAGTAGAACTGGGAACCTGGGTATATACAGTAGAACTGGGAACCTGGGTATATACAGTAGAACTGGGAACCTGGGTATATACAGTAGAACTGGGAACCTGGGTATATACAGTAGAACTGGGAACCTGGGTATATACAGTAGAACTGGGAACACTCAAGTGTACATAAACATTAGGAAAGTTTTTGAAAACATACGTACTTGTTTCTTAGGAAGACACAGAGACAAAGTGTTGGAAAGTACTTGCGTAGGTCCGTGATTCTGGTGTATACAGGGTGATGACAGCACCTGTGTTTGTACGTTCTTAGTGTATGCTAAGTTGAAAGCGGATGTATGTGTGTAATTCATATGTATAAGCAGAGAAAGTATGTAGAATCTTGTATACATACACACTTCTAAAATACGTGGAAATAAGTGATCTTTATGTACTGTACACGATCTCCCTTCATGTACACACACTAATCATTCTGAGGAAGCTACATGTACGTAATCGCCCCTTGAAGAGTCCACACGTACACGGTCCCTCGACGCGCACGTACATGAGAGCAGTGTACACACGTGAACGCTAAGCAACACAGTCCACCTCCCCCCCCCCGTACACACACACACACGCACAAGTACACACAGCAACAACACCTCCAAGGGAAGCGACCTTTATTGACCTCTGTCACTCCAGCGCATGACCTTTGAACGTAAGGGAGAAAGTAGACACCATTATACTTCAGTAACCTCTTTCTCACTCCCCTCTCCCGTGACCTCTCTCTCTCTCTCCTCTCTTCCGTGACCTCTCTCTCTCTCCTCTCTCCCATGACCTCTCTCTCTCTCCTCTCTTCCGTGACCTCTCTCTCTCTCCTCTCTCCCGTGACCTCTCTCTCTCTCCTCTCTTCCGTGACCTCTCTCTCTCTCCTCTCTTCCGTGACCTCTCTCTCTCTCTGTCTCCTCTTCCGTGACCTCTCTCTCTCTCTCCTCTCTTCCGTGACCTCTCTCTCTCTCCTCTCTCCCGTGACCTCTCTCTCTCTCTCCTCTCTCCCCTGACCTCTCTCTCTCTCTCCTCTCTTCCGTGACCTCTCTCTCTCTCTCCTCTCTCCCGTGACCTCTCTCTCTCTCCTCTCTTCCGTGACCTCTCTCTCTCTCTGTCTCCTCTTCCGTGACCTCTCTCTCTCTCTCCTCTTCCGTGGCCTCTCTCTCTTTCTCCTCTCTTCCGTGACCTCTCTCTCTCTCTCTCCCCTCTTCCGTGACCTCTCTCTCTCTCTCTCTGACCCGTCTTCCGTGACCTCTCTCTCTCTGACCTCTTCCGTGACCTTTCTGTCTCCCCTCTACCGTGACCTCTTTCCCCCTTCACCTAACCCGTTTCCCCTCTTCCATGACCTATCCCCACCTTCTTTGACCTCTTCTTCTTCTTCTTCCTTCACTAGTGTTTAGTCCCTCATGGTAATTATGCTTACACTGCGTGAGGCAACAATCTGGATCACTGCCTCTCTCACTGCCTCTCTCACTGCCTCTCTCACTGCCTCTCTCACTGCCTCTCTCACTGCCTCTCTCACTGCCTCTCTCACTGCCTCTCTCACTGCCTCTCTCACTGCCTCTCTCATTGCCTCTCTCACTGCCTCTCTCACTGCCTCTCTCACTGCCTCTCTCATTGCCTCTCTCACTGCCTCTCTCATTGCCTCTCTCACTGCCTCTCTCACTGCCTCTCTCATTGCCTCTCTCACTGCCTCTCTCACTGCCTCTCTCACTGCCTCTCTCACTGCCTCTCTCATTGCCTCTCTCACTGCCTCTCTCACTGCCTCTCTCACTGCCTCTCTCATTGCCTCTCTCACTGCCTCTCTCATTGCCTCTCTCACTGCCTCTCTCATTGCCTCTCTCACTGCCTCTCTCATTGCCTCTCTCACTGCCTCTCTCATTGCCTCTCTCACTGCCTCTCTCATTGCCTCTCTCACTGCCTCTCTCACTGCCTCTCTCATTGCCTCTCTCACTGCCTCTCTCACTGCCTCTCTCACTGCCTCTCTCACTGCCTCTCTCATTGCCTCTCTCACTGCCTCTCTCACTGCCTCTCTCACTGCCTCTCTCATTGCCTCTCTCACTGCCTCTCTCATTGCCTCTCTCACTGCCTCTCTCACTGCCTTTCTCATTGCCTCTCTCACTGCCTCTCTCACTGCCTCTCTCACTGCCTCTCTCACTGCCTCTCTCATTGCCTCTCTCACTGCCTCTCTCACTGCCTCTCTCATTGCCTCTCTCACTGCCTCTCTCATTGCCTCTCTCACTGCCTCTCTCACTGCCTCTCTCATTGCCTCTCTCACTGCCTCTCTCACTGCCTCTCTCACTGCCTCTCTCACTGCCTCTCTCATTGCCTCTCTCACTGCCTCTCTCACTGCCTCTCTCACTGCCTCTCTCACTGCCTCTCTCATTGCCTCTCTCACTGCCTCTCTCACTGCCTCTCTCATTGCCTCTCTCATTGCCTCTCTCACTGCCTCTCTCACTGCCTCTCTCACTGCCTCTCTCACTGCCTCTCTCACTGCCTCTCTCACTGCCTCTCTCACTGCCTCTCTCACTGCCTCAACACACTGCCTCTCTCACTGCCTCTCTCACTGCCTCTCTCATTGCCTCTCTCACTGCCTCTCTCATTGCCTCTCTCACTGCCTCTCTCACTGCCTTTCTCATTGCCTCTCTCACTGCCTCTCTCACTGCCTCTCTCACTGCCTCTCTCACTGCCTCTCTCATTGCCTCTCTCACTGCCTCTCTCACTGCCTCTCTCACTGCCTCTCTCACTGCCTCTCTCACTGCCTCAACACACTGCCTCTCTCACTGCCTCTCTCACTGCCTCTCTCATTGCCTCTCTCACTGCCTCTCTCATTGCCTCTCTCACTGCCTCTCTCACTGCCTTTCTCATTGCCTCTCTCACTGCCTCTCTCACTGCCTCTCTCACTGCCTCTCTCACTGCCTCTCTCATTGCCTCTCTCACTGCCTCTCTCACTGCCTCTCTCATTGCCTCTCTCACTGCCTCTCTCATTGCCTCTCTCACTGCCTCTCTCACTGCCTCTCTCATTGCCTCTCTCACTGCCTCTCTCACTGCCTCTCTCACTGCCTCTCTCACTGCCTCTCTCATTGCCTCTCTCACTGCCTCTCTCACTGCCTCTCTCATTGCCTCTCTCACTGCCTCTCTCATTGCCTCTCTCACTGCCTCTCTCACTGCATCTCTCATTGCCTCTCTCATTGCCTCTCTCACTGCCTCTCTCACTGCCTCTCTCACTGCCTCTCTCACTGCCTCTCTCACTGCCTCTCTCACTGCCTCTCTCACTGCCTCTCTCACTGCCTCAACACACTGCCTCTCTCACTGCCTCTCTCATTGCCTCTCTCACTGCCTCTTTCATTGCCTCTCTCATTGCCTCTCTCACTGCCTCTCTCACTGCCTCTCTCACTGCCTCTCTCATTGCCTCTCTCACTGCCTCTCTCACTGCCTCTCTCATTGCCTCTCTCACTGCCTCAACACACTGCCTCTCTCACTGCCTCTCTCACTGCCTCTCTCACTGCCTCAACACACTGCCTCTCTCACTGCCTCAACACACTGCCTCAACACACTGCCTCAACACACTGCCTCTCTCACTGCCTCAACACACTGCCTCAACACACTGCCTCAACACACTGCCTCAACACACTGACTCAACACACTGCCTCAACACACTGCCTCAACACACTGCCTCAACACACTGCCTCAACACACTGCCTCAACACACTGCCTCAACACACTGCCTCAACACACTGCCTCAACACACTGCCTCAACACACTGCCTCAACACACTGCCTCAACACTGCCTCAACACACTGCCTCAATACACTGCCTCAACACACTCCCTCAACACACTGCCTCAACACACTGCCTCAATACACTGCCTCAACACACTGCCTCAACACACTGCCTCAACACACTGCCTCAACACACTGCCTCAACACACTGCCTCAACTGCCTCACACTGCCTCACCACACTGCCTCAACACACTGCCTCAACACACTGCCTCAACACACTGCCTCAACACACTGCCTCAACACACTGCCTCAACACACTGCCTCAACACACTGCCTCAACACATCTGCCTCAAACACTCCCTCAACATCTGCCTCAACCACTGGCTCAACACACTGCCTCAACACACTGCCTCAACACACTGCCTCAACACACTGCCTCAACACACTGCCTCAACACACTGCCTCAACACACTGCCTCAACACACTGCCTCAACACACTGCCTCAACACACTGCCTCAACACACTGCCTCAACACACTGCCTCAACACACTGCCTCAACACACTGCCTCAACACACTGCCTCAACACACTGCCTCAACACACTGCCTCAACACACTGCCTCAACACACTGCCTCAACACACTGCCTCAACACACTGCCTCAACACACTGCCTCAACACACTGCCTCAACACACTGCCTCAACACACTGCCTCAACACACTGCCTCAACACACTGCCTCAACACACTGCCTCAACACACTGCCTCAACACACTGCCTCAACACACTGCCTCAATACACTGCCTCAACACACTGCCTCAACACACTGCCTCAACACACTGCCTCAACACACTGCCTCAACACACTGCCTCAACACACTGCCTCAACACACTGCCTCAACACACTGCCTCAACACACTGCCTCAACACACTGCCTCAACACACTGCCTCAACACACTGCCTCAACACACTGCCTCAACACACTGCCTCAACACACTGCCTCAACACACTGCCTCAACACACTGCCTTTTATCTACATAAGCATTTTGTTATCTTTTCAAGTGTAATTTTATACAGAATAATAATCATAATGTATTAAAATAATTATATTGACAACAACAATACAATAATAATAATAATAATAATAATAATAATAATAATAATAATAATAATAATAATAATAATAATAATAATAATAATAATAATAATAATAAGGAGAAGAAGAAGAAGAAGAAGAAGAAGAAGAAGAAGAAGAAGAAGAACAACAACAACAACAACAACAACAACAACAACAACAACAACAACAACAACAACAACAAGTGATGATTTACAAGTGATGATTTACAAGTGATGATTTACAAGTGATGATTTACAAGTGATGATTTACAAGTGATGATTTACAAGTGATGATTTACAAGTGATGATTTACAAGTGATGATTTACAAGTGATGGTTTACAAGTGATGGTTTACAAGTGATGGTTTACAAGTGATGATTTACAAGTGATGATTTACAAGTGATGATTTACAAGTGATGATTTACAAGTGATGATTTACAAGTGATGATTTACAAGTGATGATTTACAAGTGATGATTTACAAGTGATGATTTACAAGTGATGATTTACAAGTGATGATTTACAAGTGATGATTTACAAGTGATGATTTACAAGTGATGATTTACAAGTGATGATTTACAAGTGATGATTTACAAGTGATGATTTACAAGTGATGATTTACAAGTGATGATTTACAAGTGATGACGTGATAATTTACAAGTGATGGTTTACAAGTGATGATTTACAAGTGATGGTTTACAAGTGATGATTTACAAGTGATGGTTTACAAGTGATGGTTTACAAGTGATGATTTACAAGTGATGATGGTTTACAAGTGATGATTTACAAGTGATGGTTTACAAGTGATTTACAAGTGATTTACAAGTGATGGTTTACAAGTGATAATTTACAATGATGGTTTACAAGTGATGATTTACAAGTGATAATTTACAATTGATGGTTTACAAGTGATGGTTTACAAGTGATGATTTACAAGTGATGGTTTACAAGTGATAATTTACAAGTGATGGTTTACAAGTGATGGTTTTCAAGTGATGGTTTACAAGTGATGATTTACAAGTGATGGTTTACAAGTGATGGTTTACAAGTGATGATTTACAAGTGATGGTTTACAGTGATGATTTACAAGTGATGATTTACAAGTGATGGTTTACAAGTGATGATTTACAAGTGATGGTTTACAGTGATGATTTACAAGTGATGATTTACAAGTGATGGTTTACAAGTGATGGTTTACACGTGATGATTTACAAGTGATGGTTTACAAGTGATGGTTTACAAGTGATGGTTTACAAGTGATGATTTACAAGTGATGGTTTACAAGTGATGGTTTACAAGTGATGGTTTACAAGTGATGATTTACAAGTGATGATTTACAAGTGATGATTTACAATTGATGGTTTACAAGTGATGATTTGCAAGTGATGGTTTACAAGTGATGGTTTACAAGTGATGGTTTACAAGTGATGGTTTACAAGT
>NC_091318.1:29635597-29638097 GCF_038502225.1 Cherax quadricarinatus | reverse complement strand
AGTGACCAGGACAGTGACCAGGACAGTGACCAGGACAGTGACCAGGACAGTGACCAGGACAGTGACCAGGACAGTGACCAGGACAGTGACCAGGACAGTGACCAGGACAGTGACCAGGACAGTGACCAGGACAGTGACCAGGACAGTGACCAGGACAGTGACCAGGACAGTGACCAGGACAGTGACCAGGACAGTGACCAGGACAGTGACCAGGACAGTGACCAGGACAGTGACCAGGACAGTGACCAGGACAGTGACCAGGACAGTGACCAGGACAGTGACCACGACAGTGACCACGACAGTGACCAGGACAGTGACAAGGACAGTGACCAGGACAGTGACCAGGACAGTGACAGTGACCAGGACAGTGACCAGGACAGTGACCACGACAGTGGACAGTGACCAGGACAGTGACTAGGACAGTGACCAGGACAGTGACCAGGACAGTGACCAGGACAGTGACCAGGACAGTGACCAGGACAGTGACCAGGACAGTGACCAGGACAGTGACCACGACAGTGACCAGGACAGTGACCAGGACAGTGACCAGGACAGTGACCAGGACAGTGACCAGGACAGTGACCAGGACAGTGACCAGGACAGTGACCAGGACAGTGACCAGGACAGTGACCAGGACAGTGACTAGGACAGTGACCAGGACAGTGACCAGGACAGTGACCAGGACAGTGACCAGGACAGTGACCAGGACAGTGACCAGGACAGTGACCAGGACAGTGACCAGGACAGTGACCAGGACAGTGACCAGGACAGTGACTAGGACAGTGACCAGGACAGTGACCAGGACAGTGACCAGGACAGTGACCAGGACAGTGACCAGGACAGTGACCAGGACAGTGACCAGGACAGTGACCAGGACAGTGACCAGGACAGTGACCAGGACAGTGACCAGGACAGTGACCAGGACAGTGACCAGGACAGTGACCAGGACAGTGACCAGGACAGTGACCAGGACAGTGACCAGGACAGTGACCAGGACAGTGACCAGGACAGTGACCAGGACAGTGACCAGGACAGTGACCAGGACAGTGACCAGGACAGTGACCAGGACAGTGACCAGGACAGTGACCAGGACAGTGACCAGGACAGTGACCAGGACAGTGACCAGGACAGTGACCAGGACAGTGACCAGGACAGTGACCAGGACAGTGACTAGGACAGTGACCAGGACAGTGACCAGGACAGTGACCAGGACAGTGACCAGGACAGTGACCAGGACAGTGACCAGGACAGTGACCAGGACAGTGACCAGGACAGTGACCAGGACAGTGACCAGGACAGTGACCAGGACAGTGACCAGGACAGTGACCAGGACAGTGACCAGGACAGTGACCAGGACAGTGACCAGGACAGTGACCAGGACAGTGACCAGGACAGTGACCAGGACAGTGACCAGGACAGTGACCAGGACAGTGACCAGGACAGTGACCAGGACAGTGACTAGGACAGTGACTAAGACAGTGACCAGGACAGTGACCAGGACAGTGACCAGGACAGTGACCAGGACAGTGACCAGGACAGTGACCAGGACAGTGACCAGGACAGTGACCAGGACAGTGACCAGGACAGTGACCAGGACAGTGACCAGGACAGTGACCAGGACAGTGACCAGGACTAGGACAGTGACCAGGACAGTGACCAGGACAGTGACCAGGACAGTGACCAGGACAGTGACCAGGACAGTGACCAGGACAGTGACCAGGACAGTGACCAGGACAGTGACCAGGACAGTGACCAGGCCAGTGACCAGGACAGTGACCAGGACAGTGACCAGGACAGTGACCAGGACAGTGACCAGGACAGTGACCAGGACAGTGACCAGGACAGTAACTAGGACAGTGACTAAGACAGTGACCAGGACAGTGACCAGGACAGTGACCAGGACAGTGACCAGGACAGTGACCAGGACAGTGACCAGGACAGTGACCAGGACAGTGACCAGGACAGTGACTAGGACAGTGACTAAGACAGTGACCAGGACAGTGACCAGGACAGTGACCAGGACAGTGACCAGGACAGTGACCAGGACAGTGACTAGGACAGTGACTAGGACAGTGACCAGGACAGTGACCAGGACAGTGACCAGGACAGTGACCAGGACAGTGACCAGGACAGTGACCAGGACAGTGACTAGGACAGTGACCAGGACAGTGACTAGGACAGTGACTAGGACAGTGACTAGGACAGTGACCAGGACAGTGACCAGGACAGTGACCAGGACAGTGACCAGGACAGTGACCAGGACAGTGACTAGGACAGTGACCAGGACAGTGACCAGGACAGTGACCAGGACAGTGACCAGGACAGCGACCAGGACAGTGACCAGGACAGTGACCAGGACAGTGACCAGGACAGTGACCAGGACAGTGACCAGGACAGTGACCAGGACAGTGACCAGGACAGTGACTAGGACAGTGACTAGGACAGTGACCAGGACAGTGACCAGGACAGTGACCAGGACAGTGACCAGGACAGTGACCAG
>NC_091318.1:29615597-29628097 GCF_038502225.1 Cherax quadricarinatus | reverse complement strand
TGTGTGTGTGTGTGTGTGTGTGTGTGTGTGTGTGTGTGTGTGTGTGTGTGTGTGTGTACTCACGTGTGTTCAAGGAACTGTGGATGTGTTTTAAATGTTTATTCGTGTTTATTCGTGTTTTTCAACGTTTGTTTGTGTTTGTAAGCATTTGTTTATTTTTTACACTGTGTTGATGCTTTCAATCGTCTTCGTATCCTTTTAAGCGCTTACTACAGTTTATAAGTTCCAATGGGAGTACTTTTTAAGCACCTAAATATGTGTTTTAAGCACCTAAGTGTAAGCTTAAGCGCCTAAATGTACGGTTTAAAGCACGTAAGTGTATGTTTTAAGCCCCTAAGTGTGTATGTTTAAGCACATAAGCATATGTTTTAATTATCTACGTGTGTTTTTAATCACCTAAGTGTGTGTTTAAGGACCAAAGTGTTATTTAGCACCTGTGTGTTTTTAAGCACCCAAGTGCTGTTTTCACGAGTGTGTGGACATGGGAAGACGCTGGGCGGATCTTTTAAGCGCTTCTGAACACATATTTAAACCCCCGCTGGCTGTGGTTTTAAAAACCGGGTTTTTATTGCATATTTACGAGTGGCTTGAGGCGTTTTCCTCTATAGATTTAAATTTTGTCTAAACCCGTTTTTTAAAGTGTACGAGAGCGTTTTAATAATAATATTAATTATTATTATTATTATTATTATTTTATAATTATTATCATTATTATTATTATTATTATTATTATTATTATTATTATTATTATTATTATTATTATTATTATTATTATTTGTCCATTTTCACGCCTATTATTCTTTTTGTCCCCCTGTCTTGCCTTATCTTCGCCTATTCTCTCTTTCTCTGCTCGTTTCTCGCGTTTTTCACCGCTTAATTCTTGCCCATAAATTAGGCTTGGCCAATGAACAATTATCAGGTAGAGCCGACCGAAACATCACTTCCAGAGTTACTCGTGAATTGTTCCAGTGATGGTATTGTGGGTTACTTATAAATTGTTCCAGTGATGGTATTGTGGGTTACTTATAAATTGTTCCAGTGATGGTATTGTGGGTTACTTATAAATTGTTCCAGTGATGGTATTGTGGGTTACTTATAAATTGTTCAGTGATGGTATGGGTTACTTATAAATTGTTCCAGTGATGGTATTGTGGGTTACCCTTATAAATTGCTCCAGTGATAGTATTGTGGGTTACTTATAAATTGTGCCAGTGATTGTATTGTGGGTTACTTATAAATTGTTCCAGTGATGGTCTTGTGGGTTACTTATAAATTGTTCCAGTGATGGTCTTGTGAGTTACTTATAAATTGTTCCAGTGATGGTATTGTGGGTTACTTATAAATTGTACCACTGATGTCATTGTGGGTTACTTATAAATTGTTCCCGTGATGGTATTGTGGGTTACTTATAAATTGTGCCAGTGATTGTATTGTGGGTTACTTATAAATTGTTCCAGTGATGGTATTGTGGGTTACTTATAAATTGTTCCAGTGATGGTATTGTGGGTTACTTATAAATTGTTCCAGTGATGGTATTGTGGGTTACTTCTAAATTGTTCCAGTGATGGTATTGTGGGTTACTTATAAATTGTTCCAGTGATGGTATTGTGGGTTACTTATAAATTGTTCCAGTGATGGTATTGTGGGTTACTTATAAATTGTTCCAGTGATGGTATTGTGGGTTACTTATAAATTGTTCCAGTGATGGTATTGTGGGTTACTTATAAATTGTTCCAGTGATGGTATTGTGGGTTACTTATAAATTGCTCCAGTGATGGTATTGTGGATTACTTATAAATTGTGCCAGTGATTGTATTGTGGGTTACTTATAAATTGTTCCAGTGATGGTCTTGTGGGTTACTTATAAATTGTTCCAGTGATGGTCTTGTGAGTTACTTATAAATTGTTCCAGTGATGGTATTGTGGGTTACTTATAAATTGTACCACTGATGTCATTGTGGGTTACTTATAAATTGTTCCCGTGATGGTATTGTGGGTTACTTATAAATTGTGCCAGTGATTGTATTGTGGGTTACTTATAAATTGTTCCAGTGATGGTCTTGTGGGTTACTTATAAATTGTACCAGTGATGGTATTGTGGGTTACTTATAAATTGTGCCAGTGATTGTATTGTGGGTTACTTATAAATTGTTCCAGTGATGGTATTGTGGGTTACTTATAAATTGTTCCAGTGATGGTCTTGTGGGTTACTTATAAATTGTACCAGTGATGGCATTGTGGGTTACTTATAAATTGTTCCAGTAATGGTATTGTGGGTTACTTATAAATTGTGCCAGTGATAGTATTGTGGGTTATTTATAAATTGTTCCAGTGATGGTATTGTGGGTTACTTATTAATTGTTCCAGTGATGGTATTGTGGGTTACTTATTAATTGTTCCAGTGATGGTATTGTGGGTTACTTATAAATTGTTCCAGTGATGGTACTGTGGGTTACTTATAAATTGTGCCAGTGATAGTATTGTGGGTTATTTATAAATTGTTCCAGTGATGGTATTGTGGGTTACTTATAAATTGTTCCAGTGATGGTACTGTGGGTTACTTATAAATTGTTCCAGTGATGGTACTGTGGGTTACTTATAAATTGTTCCAGTGATGGTACTGTGGGTTACTTATAAATTGTTCCAGTATGGTATTTGTGGGGTTACTTATAAATTGTGCCAGTGATGGTACTGTGGGTTACTTATAAATTGTTCCAGTGATGGTATTGTGGGTTATTTATAAATTGTTCCAGTGATAGTATTGTGGGTTAATTATAAATTGTTCCAGTGATAGTATTGTGGGTTAATTATAAATTGTACCAGTGATGGTACTGTGGGTTATTTGTAAATTGTTCCAGTGATGGTACTGTGGTATTTTCTTCTTCCTGACAGAAGCAGTTCTCTTTTTCTGAATCTCCATTACTAAAAAAAAAATATCTTTTTTTCCCCTGTTACCGAATTAAATTAAAATGTCCAGACCGGATAAAAAAAACGTGAAACCATATAATATTTTGTTTTCGAAAACAGAATAAATATGATAGGAGCCGTGAGTAACACGATTTTGCAGTTGAATCAAAAAAAATATATACTTTCTGTATTTCGAAATATCAAAGCCTCTACGTACATGTATACACACACACACACACACACACACACACACACACACACACACACACACATCTAATTTTCTATATGGTTGTGTTCCTTGCAGACGGATCCAGTCTTAATGTAGGAGCTTGAGGAGCATCAGGTGGAGTATTGGATCCAGAGAGTGGGATCACGACTCACAGAAGGTGAACACTCTCTCTCTCTCTCTCTCTCTCTCTCTCTCTCTCTCTCTCTCTCTCTCTCTCTCTCTCTCTCTCTCTCTCTCTCTCTCTCTCTCTCTCTGTTACAGGCATTGATGTTAGTGTGATTACCCTCTGTCTGTCTCTGTGTGTGGCTGAAAGAGAGAGAGAGAGACAGAGAGAGAGACAGAGAGAGACAGAGAGAGAGACAGAGAGAGAGACACAGAGAGAAAGACAGAGAGAGAGAGAGACAGAGACAGAGACAGAGACAGACACAGAGACAGAGACACAGAGAGAGGCACAGAGACAGACACAGAGAGAGACACAGAGAGAGACACAGAGAGAGACACAGAGACACAGAGAGAGACACACAGAGAGACAGAGAGTTAAGGTGCATGTAAGTTTCCCCGTCTTCTAATTACATGTTATTTCCCACTATGATCTACCTTGACCATAATTACTATCACATTTACTTAGTCTGTTTGGTAAGATGAAGTCCAGGATCTTTCCTTAATTCGAAAGCAGACGAAAGCTTATACGATAGTAATTATGGACAAGGTAGATTATAGAGGGAAAAAACATGATATTAGAAGACAGGTAAACTCAGACGCCTCATAATTCCTCCACAGAGAGACACTTTAACACTGTCTCATAAACAGGTGAGATGACAAGTGCGTCTTATTACCACTGTTTACACCTGCTGCATATTACGCACACGGGAGTCCGTGTACTACATGTATGTACATGTACATACGAACACAGATACAGAGGAGAAGGAGGAGGAGGATGAGGAGGAAGAGGCTGGGGAGGAGGAAGCTGGGGAGGAGGAGGCTGGGGAGGAGGAGGCTGGGGAGGAGGAGAGAGATTAATCCCATCCCCAAATTGCAACAAGGTAGTGAAGGCAGCAGCTGCTGGTGCTTCTAACTTACCTCTACCAACAGTTCCACAGATATTCAGGGTATGGCTATGCCACACTGTGCTTTTGGCTCGGTTGGTAGCGTCTTCGTCACATACACACACTGAGGGACAGGGGATCGCTCCCCGGCAGGGGCGAAACGTCGGGACACGGTCAGTCTTTACCTTTTGTGAGTCTGGAGCTGTATATATGCCAGTGTGACATATCTGTAACGTCTGTGTGTGTTGCACAGTTGATAACGATCAGTTAGACTGGTCTGCAACACTCTGTTGCAGTCTTACAACACCCTGCTGCAATATTGCAACACCCTGTTCCAGTCTTGCTGCTGTTCCAGTCTTGCTGCTGTTCCAGTCTTGCTGCTGCAGTCTTGCAACATCCTGCTGCAGCATTGCAACACCCTGCTGCAGTCTTGCAACATCCTGCTGCAGTCTTGCAACATCCTGCTGCAGCATTGCAACACCCTGCTGCAGTATTGCAACACCCTGCTGCAGTCTTGCAACATCCTGCTGCAGTATTGCAACACCCTGCTGCAGTCTTGCAACATCCTGCTGCAGCATTGCAACACCCTGCTGCAGTATTGCAACACCCTGCTGCAGTATTGCAACACCCTGCTGCAGTATTGCAACACCCTGCTGCAGTCTTGCAACACCCTGTTGCAGTCTTGCAACACCCTGCTGCAGTATTGCAACACCCTGCTGCAGTCTTGCAACACCCTGCTGCAGTATTGCAACACCCTGCTGCAGTATTGCAACACCCTGCTGCAGTATTGCAACACCCTGCTGCAGTATTGCAACACCCTGCTGCAGTCTTGCAGCACCCTGCTGCAGTATTGCAACACCCTGCTGCAGTATTGCAACACCCTGCTGCAGTATTGCAACACCCTGCTGCAGTCTTGCAGCACCCTGCTGCAGTATTGCAACACCCTGCTGCAGTATTACAACACCCTGCTGCAGTATTCACACCCACCCGTGCGTATTGCAACACCCTGCTGCAGTCTTGCAGCACCCTGCTGCAGTATTGCAACACCCTGCTGCAGTATTGCAACACCCTGCTGCAGTATTACAACACCCTGCTGCAGTCTTGCAGCACCCTGCTGCAGTATTGCAACACCCTGCTGCAGTATTACAACACCCTGCTGCAGTATTACAACACCCTGCTGCAGTATTACAACACCCTGCTGCAGTATTGCAACACCCTGCTGCAGTATTGCAACACCCTGCTGCAGTATTGCAACACCCTGCTGCAGTATTACAACACCCTGCTGCAGTATTACAACACCCTGCTGCAGTATTGCAACACCCTGCTGCAGTCTTGCAGCACCCTGCTGCAGTATTGCAACACCCTGCTGCAGTATTGCAACACCCTGCTGCAGAATTGGAACTGCCCTCCTTATCTTTGGATCAAACCTGCTTACCTCTCCATCCCCATCACTGTGTGACTCTCCCCTACAAGTTTAGTGCTTCCCCGTAAAATCAATAATTATAATAATAATAATAATAATAATAATAATAATAATAATAATAATAATAATAATAATAATAATAATAATAATAACAATAATAATAACAATAATAATAATAATAATTCATAGAGGGCACAAGACTGCCAACATCTCGAGTATGCACCACTCTCTAGGACACCAAACTCTGTCTTACTGGACAAATACCACTCAGGCTGAACCTGTCAACTCACCAGAACCTTAAACAACGGCGACATGATCGTTTAGTTGGGTTTAAAGCCTGTCTGCTGCACGCTGGTCACGAAGTCTGCATGTCACCTGTACAGCACCAGGCAAGAATACCTCAATTTGCAATAGGAATTAATTAAAAGACAGTAGGTATACAATGAGATATATACAACCCTCTCAGTGTATATGTGATTATACGTACTCGGCTTTTTTTTTTAAGGTTACTGATACAAGTCATTTATTTATTTTATATTGATAAATTCTATGCTAGTTGGCACGATGGAAGTAAGTCTGCCTGTCAAGGGTCTAAGTAAATAGTACAGAATTACTAGGTCGTAATAACGTCAACAACAGAGATACATAGTTTTATATTGACACTCAGAGTATTATTTACCCTTTGTGTTTACACTTTGAGTAACTTCCGTGAAGGACTTTTAAAACAGTTTGCCCTTCATCTCTCCCTTTCCTTCCCTCCCTCCTCCCCCTCTTCATTCTCTCTCTGTCTCTCTCTCTCTCTCTCTCTCTCTCTCTTCCGCCTTCCATCCTATCACCATTTCCCCTATTTAAGTAATTTCCCCTACTCCCACCTTCCGCTTTTCTCCTTCCTCCCTACTTTTCCAGCCTTTCGCCTGTCTGTTCTCTTCCTACTAGACATTCTCCCTCCCTACTGCTTCTCTCCCACATTCCCTCACTGCACTTCACAATCTTCAAGACTACACCAGCATTCGCAGAACTCTTCATTTAAATGCAGATAAAAAACAGAAGGGATTTAGTACACTATTTCCTCTCCCATGTTTATACAGATTAAGTCGAAACCTCTTCGGGGTAAGAGATGAGTACAGATGTGAGAATACATAAATCAGAGTACACACGTTAGAGTTTGCACGTCAGAACACACATAAAGCTAGGCAAGAGTACACACCAAGTACTAACTTCACCAACAAGTGAGATCTTTTATAGATGTTAGAGACTTAGTTGTTACTATCTTTCTTCTTGACTATTTAGTTTTAAGAAGAGAATGACAATCAGAATGAAAGTCTTTCAGATATATTTATAATATTGTGGAGGCAGTGATGAAATATATTAGATTATAACTGTCTAGAGAGAACGTGTAAGTCCATCAATAATAATAATAATAATTGCAATAATGATAATAATAATAATAGTAATAATAATGTGTGTTGAAATTAACTTTGGTATACAGGATGGCTAAATTATAGGTCCCTTGTATGCATGGAATTTCATATGTGGTGCCTACAGGCAGACACAACAAGATTCAAGAGAGCCATCTGTACTCACACAAGTGAGGATCCAACACTACTCACGCCTCCAGTACTCATACAAGTGAGGATCCAACACTACTCACGCCTCCAGTACTCATACAAGTGGGGATCCAACACTACTCACGCCTCCAGTACTCATACAAGTGAGGATCCAACACTACTCACGCCTCCAGTACTCATACAAGTGGGGATCCAACACTACTCACGCCTCCAGTACTCATACAAGTGAGGATCCAACACTACTCACGCCTCCAGTACTCATACAAGTGAGGATCCAACACTACTCACGCCTCCAGTACTCATACAAGTGGGGATCCAACACTACTCACGCCTCCAGTACTCACACAAGCGGGGATCCAACACTACTCACGCCTCCAGTACTCATACAAGTGGGGATCCAACACTACTCACGCCTCCAGTACTCACACAAGCGGGGATCCAACACTACTCACGCCTCCAGTACTCACACAAGTGGGGATCCAACACTACTCACGCCTCCAGTACTCATACAAGTGAGGATCCAACACTACTCACGCCTCCAGTACTCATACAAGTGAGGATCCAACACTACTCACGCCTCCAGTACTCATACAAGTGAGGATCCAACACTACTCACGCCTCCAGTACTCATACAAGTGGGGATCCAACACTACTCACGCCTCCAGTACTCACACAAGTGGGGATCCAACACTACTCACGCCTCCAGTACTCACACAAGCGGGGATCCAACACTACTCACGCCTCCAGTACTCACACAGTGGGGCTCCAACACTACTCACGCCTCCAGTACTCATACAAGTGGGGATCCAACACTACTCACGCCTCCAGTACTCACACAAGTGGGGATCCAACACTACTCACTCCTCCAGTACTCACACAAGTGGGGATCCAACACTACTCACGCCTCCAGTACTCATACAAGTGGGGATCCAACACTACTCACGCCTCCAGTACTCACACAAGCGGGGATCCAACACTACTCACGCCTCCAGTACTCACACAAGCGGGGATCCAACACTACTCACGCCTCCAGTACTCACACAAGTGGGGATCCAACACTACTCACGCCTCCAGTACTCACACAAGTGGGGATCCAACACTACTCACGCCTCCAGTACTCACACAAGTGGGGATCCAACACTATTCACGCCTCCAGTACTCACACAAGCGGGGATCCAACACTACTCACTACTCTTTCAGTTATCATGGGCCACCAGAGAGTTAATACTGTATTGAAGGTATCAATTTATTTTTTTTTTTGCTACGCTAGAAGAGCATCGTCAGTCAGAGACGTGAGATACCTCAGTGATTCTTATGATAACTTAGTTTATGTAATAACTTAAATTCTGAGGGACTTCGTTGTTAATTAAAGTTATTTTAATAAAGTTATAGGTAGTGCCAGCTTTATTCCTAACGTGAGGGGGGGAGGGGCAATAAAGTCATTATTTTTCCTGGTCCGTTATTTATTTTCAGATTAAAAGACTGAAAAATCTTTACTCTCCCCTTCCCTTACTCTCCCCTTACCTTACTCTCCCCTTCCTTTACTCTCCCCTTCCCTTACTCTCCCCTTCCCTTGGAATATCCTGCACACTATCTAGGTCATAGCACTGCAACAGCTGGTTGCACAATGAACACACACACACACACACACACACACACACACACACACATACACACACACACACACACACACACACACACACACACATACACACAGTCGGTGACCTGTATGGTGGTAAAGAAACACAGCAACCAAAAAAACAGCCCAAAATTATATCTTTTTTTTTGAGAGGTAGACATGATATGTATGTAAATTAAGGGAGGATTGCAGCCTGAGGTTGTTAGGGTTATTACACTGATGGAATGGTGCTTAATGGGAGGGAGGGAGGTTTAATGGGAGGGAGGGAGGTTTAATGGGAGGGAGGGAGGTTTAATGGGAGGGAGGGAGGTTTAATGGGAGGGAGGGAGGTTTAATGGGAGGAAGGGAGGTTTAATGGAAGAGAGAGAGGCTTAATGGAAGAGAGGGAGACTTAATGGAAAGGAGGGTGGTTTAATGGAAGGGAGAGAGGCTTCATGGGACGAAGGGAGGGTTATCTATCTTTTCTATCTATCTATCTATCTATCTACATCCCTATCTATCTATCTATCTATTTATCTATATATCTATCTTTATAGATATACAGATAGATAGATACACAGATAGATAGTCTTTTAATTCAAGGTAAATAGCTATAAACGACTGTCACTGAACTGACAGTCGTTTATTACGAATTATCCTGAATTCATAGACTATATGACGTTGAGCAGCGTGAGGATAGATGTGTTGTGAGAGCTGTTGTAGCTGTGAGAAGGAACAGCTGACTCACAGATGGTGGCCACTGACGCAGATCAAACACAACACTGCTCTCTGTGTAACCTTAATATTGAAAGCCCTATACATATGTATGTATATATATATATATATATATATATATATATATATATATATATATATATATATATATATATATATAGATAGATAGATAGATAGATAGATAGATAGACAGATAGATAGATAGATAGATAGATAGGTAGGTAGACGGTATGCATGTATGTATATATTCATATATACCAGATGAAAGTAATGAGCTATGAATATTAATTAAATTTAATTGTGGCAAGTCAATAAAAGTTAAATCATACGAGAAAATAAATAATTAATAAGTCAAAATAATACTCATTACAGAGTTACATTAATGATCATGTAATAACGTAATAATTATTTTGTTTTAAATACATGATGATAGGGGAAAGGTCTTGTGTGAATATTATAACATTGTTCAGGTTCTTTATCCATGTTGTGTATTGCAGTGGAACAATCATGAGAAATGTTCATTAGCAGTATGTTGTGGTGAGTATGTTGTGGTGGAGACTGATAACAGGAGCGCGAAGGGAGAGAGAGAGTGGACTTAGTAGAGACCAGCGAAGAGACGGGGCCAGGAGCTGTGGCTCAACCCCTGCACACACACACACACACACACACACACACACACACACACACACACACACACACACACACACACACATACACACACACACACACATAATATGATAACGACATACAAAATACTGAGAGGAATTGACAAGGTGGACAAAGACAGGATGTTCCAGAAATTGGACACAGTAACAAGGGGACACAGTTGGAAGTTGAAGACACAGATGAATCACAGGGATGTTAGGAAGTATTTCTTCAGCCACAGAGTAGTCAGTAAGTGGAATAGTTTGGGAAGCGATGTAGTGGAGGCAGGATCCATACATAGCTTTAAGCAGAGGTATGACAAAGCTCACGGCTCAGGGAGAGTGACCTAGTAGCGATCAGTGAAGAGGCGGGGCCAGGAGCTCGGACTCGACCCCCGCAACCTCAACTAGGTGAGTACACACACACACACACACACACACACACACACACACACACACACACACACACACACACACACACACACACACACACACACACACACACACACACACACACACACACACTTGGAGTGTAGGGATATACTGGACAAAGTTCTCTCGTGTTTCGTGAATATCGTTTATCAACAATCTGCACATTTGCACATCGTCCGCTTCTAAATATTTTAAATAAGTTTGACTAACGTTGTTGCTGTTTATTGTTGTGTCAAACTTTAATGTTTGTGATGTGAGTGTTGTATGTGATGTGTTGTTTTGTAGGTGTTTGTGATGTGAGTGTTACATGTGATGTGTTGGGGTCCGTGGACTGGAGTCCGTGGACTGGGGTCCGTGGACTGGGGTCCGTGGACTGGGGTCCGTGGACTGGCGTCCGTGGACTGGGGTTCGCAAAGGTAGCAGTGGGATCCATGAGCTAAGTTCAAATTGTCAAGGCCGTTTCCAGATAGACAGGAAAAGTCTACATTTTTAGACGTTTAAAAGTGTCTGCGGGTGAACGTGAAATTCGGTGCACAGTGTCATCAACCCAACATCGACCACCTCAGTAAAAAAAAGATACTGGCATTTATTTAATTGCATATTCAGTTACGTATGTCTTTCAACTGAGAGATGAAATTGGGAAAACCTGTTTACTGTTAGTTAATAAAAACGGTTTGTTGAGTAAACAAACCTTTCAGAAACCTGAGGTATGTGGGTATTTAAATGAACGGGTTCTTGGGGGTGAAAAAGTAAGGCTGGGAATCACTGGTATAGACAATGACTCTCATAATCCGCTAATCTTTTACATATGGATTCATGTAGACGCTAGATCATGACCCTGTTATGATGACAAGCCTCTGAGATGCACAATATAATCCCTTGGAGATCAGTGAGCAGCTAATTTGCATCCAACCATTCATAATCACAGTTCACGTTGAGTGGGTCGAGGCACCGCACCTTCCTTCACCCAGTGTTTGCAGCTTGTTTTTCTATACACTTTGTTGCCTCTTCTCCACTTTGTGTTGCGCTAATTATATCGCTCTACTTTGCTTTTGGACTAAGATTCCTATCGACGCAGCTCCTTCCTTACCTGTGCGACATGTTGACGATACAACTATCGCGAGCATCATAATTACGAGTGCCTTTATGTGTGGTTATTGTCTGTGACGCTGAGAACTGCTTAATCATTAGACATTGTCGCCGTAAAATAACTAAAACTTTATTTAATAACTCTCTCTCTCTCTCTCTCTCTCTCTCTCTCTCTCTCTCTCTCTCTCTCTCTCTCTCTCTCTCTCTCTCTCTCTCTCTCTCTCTCTCTCTCTCTCTCTCTCTCTCTCTCTCTCTCTCTCTCTCTCTCTCTCTCTCTCTCTCTCTCTCTCACTCTCTCTCTCTCTCTCTCTCTCTCTCTCTCTCTCTCTCTCTCTCTCTCCCACTCTCTCTCTCTCTCTCTCTCTCTCTCTCTCTCTCTCTCTCTCTCTCTCCCTCTCTCTCTCTCTCTCTCTCTCTCTCTCTCTCTACATGTTTAGTTCATGTTGTTGTAATGTTTAGTTCATGTTGTTATAATGTTTAGTTCATGTTGTTATAATAATTAAGATATAAGAACATTGATGTGAACTCTGGTGATTAACCTGAATATTTTAAGACTACGAGAGTAACTATATATGTTGTCCGTGTTATTACTCGTCTTTCTGCCTGCATTGTTATTTATCTTGCTGCTTGCATTGTTATTTATCTTGCTGCCTGCATTGTTATTTATCTTGCTGCCTGCATTGTTATTTATCTTGCTGCCTGCATTGTTATTTATCTTGCTGCCTGCATTGTTATTTATCTTGCTGCCTGCATTGTTATTTATCTTGCTGCCTGCATTGTTATTTATCTTGCTGCCTGAATTGTTATTT
>NC_091318.1:29598097-29605597 GCF_038502225.1 Cherax quadricarinatus | reverse complement strand
CCCTAATTATTATGGCCCTGAAGGATTTAGCGCTTCCCTTGAATATAAAAATAATAATAATAATAATAATAATAATAATAATAATAATAATAATAATAATAATAATAATAATAATAATAATAATAATAATAATAATATTATTATTATTATTATTATTATTATTATTATTATTATTATTATTATTATTATTATTATTAGCAGTCAGTCACAAGAAGTGAGAATTTAGTTTAGCTGTTCCATTAAACTGTTTGTGTTTGTAATTTGTTGACAGCATGCGCTGGCCATTTTGATTGGATCTGGTACGTAGTTAACCGTGTTTGCAGCCACAAGGGCCAAGCAATGTCGTTAACTGTTGCAGTGAGCTGCAGTTAGTGAGCTTAGGCAGGACAAGCTTACTGCTAGGGATAGCCACTTACTGGAATAGAGTACAGGAGAGTACGTGCGAGTACTCAGGTACTTTCCCCCACCTCGACAACAACAGTGGTCCAGTGATTAGTTATCATATGGTGCGCTGAGTTTGTGTCAGTTAGGTGAGGAGACTCGAACACACGTTACGACTAGCTTGAGAATCGAACCCTGGTTCTCTAAGCTATCTCGAGAATCGAACTCTGGTTCTCTAAGTTGTCTGGAGAATCGAACCCTGGTTCTCTAAGTTGTCTAGAGAATCGAACCCTGGTTCCTTAAGTTCTCTGGAGGAACGAACCCTGGTTCTCTAAGTTGTCTAGAGAATCAAACCTTGGTTCCCTAAGTTGTCTGGAGGAACGAACCCTGGTTCTCTAAGTTGTCTCGAGAATCGAACCCTGGTTCTCTAAGTTGTGAGGCTACCATTCCACCAAAGTGGAAGGACTGGATGGTGAAGAGATGGGACAGTCATTACCATTCCATCTCCATATCATGTTACTTGGTTACAGTTCTGGCAAGGTGATGAAAATGACACAAGTGAACTACTTGTGTGTCTTTATTGACGTGATGTTTCGCCCGTCCAGCAGGTTTCTTCAGTCGAATACAAGAGAATGCAACACTTCTGGTATCTTCGTTCTTAAATAACAAAAAGGCATAATACCGCGACTGGAACAATACACAACGTCACACTTTGTAAATGGTCCAAAGCGGACCGAAACGTCGTCGTAAGCTCCTCTCTCCTATGTGTGGGTTATTTTTGTATCTTCATTATTATATTCTCTTGCATTCGACTGAAGAAGACTGCTATGCGGGCGAAATATTTCTCAGTGTTGCACATGTCTTATTCACCACCTCGTAATTAGAGTCAACTGGATGATACTTCGAGTGTATTCACTCAGATGACAGAATTCTTTGCAAGGAAAAGGCTGTATGAGAGGTGAATGATAAGGCTGTTTACTTTCTCTCAGCCTGTCCGTATGCCTGTATGTTTGTCTGTCTATCTGCTTGTCTGTCTGTCTGTGTTTGCCTGTCTTTCTGTGTCATGAACTCTATCAAATATTCCCTCAAAAAATATCTTCCTCTTATGTCATCAAACGAAAAAATTACGTCAATCATGTTTACCGCCCTCCCTTCCCAGCCTTGATAGCAATATTGCTCATTATGCGAGAGGGAAGAGCGAGGAGTGAGAGAGAGAGAGAGAGAGAGAGAGAGAGAGAGACGGGGGGTTGAGGGCAATACTAAGTACGTGATAACATAGAGGACTTCCAGAACACATTCCGTCCCTGAGTCTATACCGAGACTATCTGGTGAGGGCAACTGACTACATTCCATCCCCCTCTGCGTCCATGTAAAGAGCCCAGATGAGGATAATATATCAGAAGGCTCTCTCCCCCAGTCCTGTACCTGAAGAAGGGAGTTGAGATTTCTCCTACTTCTACTGTAGCTACTACAAGCGCTAGTATACTACGTTTCTACTACTACTACAACAACAATTACTACTACTACTATGCCCTGGGTTGTCCAGAGTTATGAAGTAGTGCTGGGTAATAAAGTTGGTAGAATTACCGACAATATGGAGAGCGAAACGTTGCCACAATAAAATGTCACATTAGTTGCACTTGTGTCCTTTTACTTTACATAGTGCTGGGTAGTCCGTGAATCAACATGAGGGCTACACTGGCCTCAAAGAGCCTCTGTTTTCACATCTGGTTGGATCAGACACTGGGAAAGCTGGTCCGTCTGGTTGTAGAGAAAATATATTGCTTTTACGTCGCCTCAACTTCAGACGAAACTCCATTCCATTGTTTACCACGTCTTTTCCACATCTCCGTTTCATCTATTTCCATACGTTTTATGCTATTATTTACTTTTACTTATTTACCTTTATCACCAGACAGGTATCATGGAAATGGTACTAAGTGATGAAAAGTTGAGGCGTAAGACACACATGCAACACTCACGTAATTTCACGAAACGTAATTTGAGGTGATCAATCACACAGTGTTGATGAAAGATAGACACTCTCCTAGCCCCTATTACCTAAATATTGCATGTGTGTCTGGCTCATGTTGCATATGTGTCTGGCTCATGTTGCACGTGTGTCTGGCTCATCAGATGATCAAGCAAGTTTTCCTATTTGGGACTATTAAATTTCCTGTGTATGTTAGTGGCGCCTCGTAAACTTAACGCCTTTACAAAAGGTGTTTCTTGCCCTCAGTCTTTCATTACACGACGAATGTCATCATGACAGCCCTCTGACTCTCTCATCTTTTGATCATCCCAGCTTATTTGCATTCTTTAAATACTTAAAGACGGTATTCAACTAGAATCAGCTTGGCTTCTAAACAAAATAAGCAAAAAAAGTAAGCAGAGAGAACAAGGAAAAAGAAACAAAGGAAACGGCAGACAGGAAGGGAAATACTTGCAGACACAGAGAAACAGAGATGAGGGAAGGAGAGAGAGAGAGAGAGACAGCGTGAAGCAAGCTTCTATACCACAAGACGGGCAGTCAGCAGCAACTTCACTCTGGCTGTACCCTTCTCCAGAGCATCATTTCATCTGAGATCATTTATCCCCAGGATGGCTCAAGGCTAGAACCCATTTGTACAGCATTATAATGTCAGTTGGTCAAATGAAAATGCTGACCCACAGATGGTCCACAACTGACCCACAGATGGCTCCAACTTCATCCTGTTCCCTACTTGTATGTCTCATAACAATAAAAATGCTTTCAAATGAGCTGATGTAGGTAACAGCTCCTAGCTTGTCAATAAAGCTAGGGATCCTTAACCTGTAAATAGCTTGTCAATAAAGCTAGGGATCCTTAACCTGTAAATAGCTTGTCAATAAAGCTAGGGATCCTTAACCTAACCTTGTCAAACCCTGTGTAAAAAGAGAGAGAGAGAGAGAGAGAGATGATCCAAGGCATCCTACATCAACTTCACCTTTAAATCAAAGGGCGGTCACCTATTATAAAAACAAGTAATTGTATAAATGTATCAATGGGCTAATGTATAAGTATCAACACTGCAGTTGTTTGTACGGATAAACTCACTAGTGCAACCAACAACCAATAACCTTAATGGAATTGCACACTTTACCTCTCGTGAAACTCAATTGCCGCAGAAAATGCAACAGGATCTATGAAAGTCTAAGATATTTGAGAGAAGTTCGAATGTTGAATTTACTTTATTGTCGACTTCGTATCAGAAATGTAATATATATGTATTTGTGCTTGTATGTATCATTACATGCTTGAACACAATGATATATATGCAATAAGATCGCAGTAAACAATTGATATCACAATATGCAGAACAACCACTGTGAAAAGATGGTGAAATTCCAAGCGCTTTCGTGACTTCTCATATTATCAAGGAACTGTTGATAATGTGGGAAATCACGAAATCGCTTGGAATTTCACGTTTTTTTCACAGTTTTTGTTCAGCACATTATTATATATGTATACCTGTGTATTCTGAGGATACCACACAGCTGTGAAGAGGCAACCGAGGAAGTTAAATTTACGAATATCCTACACAGGGCAAAACTCCTTACTATATGTTTTCTTAGAAGTTATTCTGCACTCGTCAGTGTTCTTCTTTTATCTTTCCATTAGCCGATCATTCCCTCATTATCAAGAGGTGATTCAGAACAATTTTCTCGCCTATCATGAAATCGACTCTTTATCGCAGTCGAACTCTGGAAACAATTTATTATTACTACTGTTGTATGAGTGAGGTGACCAGGAACAGCTGATAATAATATACGAGAAGTAGTGAAACCTGGGTTGCTAGTTCCGGAGAGTTGTGTCAGTAGGTAAAAAACTTGGGACGCACTGTCCGTAGTTATATACCATACCCCGGCCGGGATTGAACCCGCGGTCAGAGAGTCTCAATACTCCAGCCCGCGGGTTCAATCCCGGCCGGGGTATGGTTTGTTTGCAATCGTGTCATTACGATTTCGTGAGTCGTAGTTATATACGTATGTTAGTGAAATTTGGGTTGGTATGTCCGCAGAGTTTATGACATGATGTACTGAAATTTGACTTAAGAAATCGTAATGACACGATTGCAAATAAACCATACCCCCTGCCGGGATTGAACCCGCGGTCATAGAGTCTCAAAACTCTAGTGGTCTAGTGGCTAACGCGACGGGCTGGAGTTTTGAGACTCTATGACCGCGAGTTCAATCCCGGCCGGGGGTATGGTTTACTGAAATTTGGTTCGTAATGGCCGTAGAATTATAAAATTATATTGGGTTACACTTTTCACAGGGTTATTTACGTTCATTATTGAAATTTCGGTATCAAGCTCCGTTTACATACGTTGTTGACATTTGGGTTGCAACTAGACTGTGAATCAAGTTTTCCACATTTACTTCTGACTTGACAGTGGCCAAAAAACGGACCAAAACATCGCTAGAAATGTCCTCAATAAAACGTGGATTATTCATGAAATGTTCCAGACACAACACTGCCTCATTCTTTTTTCCAAATGCTCCAGTGCCCACGTTTTCCTGACGCGTTAGCCACTGGGCCACCTGGCTAGCCAGCTGGCCCAGTAGCTAGCGCGTCGGTCTGGAGTTTTATGATTCTCTGATCGCGGGTTCTATCCCCGTCCGTGATAAGGTTTGTTTGCAATCGTGTCATTACGATATCGTAATGACACGATTTAATATTGTGAGAACATTGGCTGATAATTCATTGCCTCTCACTTAGCGATTCTCATCTCCCTCCTCACCTTCTCAAGTCAATCGTGGAGTAACCTTAACCAGATTTGTCGTAAGAATGATTCAGTCTAATGGGAGCTATTATTGAATGTCGAATCGAGATATGCAATCACGATAGCCAGATTTCCATATCGCTACAAAGTCAATAATGATTGATAATATTAATGTTTAATATATAATCAATTATTTTATCTTCTTTGATAAGAGAAAGTAAATAATGGCTTGCAATTATGTTTTGCACTGAGTCTATGCAATGTGTGTTATCATGCTCAACGAGTGTGCTAAGAAGCTGGGCGATTGTACTAGGAAGCTACAGCAGTGCTCTATGAAGCTACAGCAATGCTCTAAGAAGCTACAGCAATGCCCTAAGAAGCTACATCAGTGCTCTAAGAAGATACATCAGTGCACTAAGAAGCTTCATCAGGGCTCTAAGAAGCTACAGCGATGCTCTAAGAAGCTACAGCAATGCTCTAAGAAGCTACAGCAATGCTCTAAGAAGCTACAGCAATGCCCTAAGAAGCTACATCAGTGCTCTAAGAAGATACATCAGTGCACTAAGAAGCTTCATCAGTGCTCTAAGAAGCTACAGCGATGCTCTAAGAAGCTACAGCAATGCTCTAAGAAGCTACAGCAATGCTCTAAGAAGCTACAGCAATGCCCTAAGAAGCTACATCAGTGCTCTAAGAAGCTACAGCAATGCTCTAAGAAGCTACAGCAATGCTCTAAGAAGCTACAGCAATGCTCTAAGAAGCTACATCAGTGCTCTAAGAAGCTACAGCAATGCTCTAAGGAACTAGAACACTGTACCAGGGAAATGACAAGGTTGCAAGTTAGGAACCACCGAAGTGTTCTAGTCTAGTGAGCTGATGGAACTTATGACCCTGATGAAGTGTTCAAACAGCGTAGACTGATGAGCTGAAGTGTTCACATCATTAAGGTCAACCTGAGGACACTCTCTCGAAGGAAGAAAAACAGTTTAATACTTTTTCATTTAATAAGTTTAATAGATTTCGTTCAATAATTTTCCCAAGTATTTTTTTTCCCAAAGTGAATAGATAAAATAATGCGACTTTGCTACAGATGGAGCTGAAACCTACGAAATATATATAATATTCTCGATCTGCGACGCACACGTACAGAACATAAGGGTACGTGGAAGTACATAACAGTACATGAGGACAGCAGAGGCTTGGGTGTCCATACGCAGACTATCTGCTGAGAACTATTTCTACCTAGATTAATAACTATCATTTATTATTTAGGAATGCACTATACGTATGTTTTCATACATATAGTGCAGAAAATGCATTTATAAGAACTTCTAGCTCTATGTAGAGCTAGAGCGATATGACTAAGGCTCTGAGATTACCATTAACATTCTCCAGTTGCTTCTAAGACATTATGAGAGGAGTAAAAAGAGTAAAGAGAGAATATCGGTCGAAGTCTCCGTGTTTACCACTTTTCGAGATCAAAGCATCTCTTGATTACTCCCTGGTTCGTAGTGACAGTCTCGGCTACTTGCCATCTTCTTCTTCTTCTTCATCTTCTCCTCCTCCTCTAGTAATTAATGTCATTTCACGCTCCTTTGAAAGCTAATTTACACACAACTTGTCAACAATTTTACACAAAGGTATCCCTCGACATATTCCAAAAATGATTCAGACTTTTCACGCTCTGAATGATGAGACATCTCTCTTGATAGTCTTTGATACTAACGATGTCTCTCTTTGTAGGTCATGAGGGTAAAATGGTCTCTCGTTATACCCTCTGAGATATACGAAATATTTCTTTGATGCATTTTACTCCTTTGGCAAATGAACTACAAGTCGAAGCAAGAACTTACAAGCAAGATACAATAACCCAGGCGAAACAAAACCGGGCAAAAAATATTGTCTGTATATTTCGACCTCTAGCTGAGGTCTTTTCAGCAGATAGAAGGAGGAGAAAGAGCAGGTATTTATATATGTAGAAAGAGTTGGCTGCTGCCTGCTGAGAGAGTTGGCTGGTGCCTGCTGAGTGAGAGGGCTGCTGCCTTCTGATTGGGTGGGCTGGTGCCTGCTGAGTAAGTGGGCTGGTGCCTGCTGAGTGAGTGGGCTGGTGCCTGCTGATTGGGTGGGCTGCTGCCTGCTGAGTGAGTGGCTGGTGCCTGCTGAGTGGGAGGGATGGTGCCTGCTGAGTGGGTGGGCTGCTGCCTGCTGAGTGAGTGGGCTGGTGCCTGCTGAGTGGGTGGGCTGGTGCCTGCTGAGTGAGTGGGCTGGTGCCTGCTGAGTGGGTGGGCTGGTGCCTGCTGAGTGAGTGGGCTGCTGCCTGTTGAGTGAGTGGCTGGTGCCTGCTGAGTGGGTGGGCTGGTGCCTGCTGAGTGGGTGG
>NC_091318.1:29578097-29593097 GCF_038502225.1 Cherax quadricarinatus | reverse complement strand
GTCTGACGTGTGTATGTGAGGGTACCACTGAAGTGTCCTGACGTGTCTGACGTGTGTGTGTGAGGGTACCACTGAAGTATCCTGACGTGTCTGACGTGTGTATGTGAGGGTACCACTGAAGTGTCCTGACGTGTCTGACGTGTGTATGTGAGGGTACCACTGAAGTGTCCTGACGTGTCTGACGTGTGTATGTGAGGGTACCACTGAAGTGTCCTGACGTGTCTGACGTGTGTGTGTGAGGGTACCACTGAAGTATCCTGACGTGTCTGACGTGTGTATGTGAGGGTACCACTGAAGTGTCCTGACGTGTCTGACGTGTGTATGTGAGGGTACCACTGAAGTGTCCTGACGTGTCTGACGTGTGTGTGTGAGGGTACCACTGAAGTATCCTGACGTGTCTGACGTGTGTATGTGAGGGTACCACTGAAGTGTCCTGACGTGTCTGACGTGTGTATGTGAGGGTACCACTGAAGTGTCCTGACGTGTCTGACGTGTGTATGTGAGGGTACCACTGAAGTGTCCTGACGTGTCTGACGTGTGTGTGTGAGGGTACCACTGAAGTATCCTGACGTGTCTGACGTGTGTATGTGAGGGTACCACTGAAGTGTCCTGACGTGTCTGACGTGTGTATGTGAGGGTACCACTGAAGTATCCTGACGTGTCTGACGTGTGTATGTGAGGGTACCACTGAAGTGTCCTGACGTGTCTGACGTGTGTGTGTGAGGGTACCACTGAAGTATCCTGACGTGTCTGACGTGTGTATGTGAGGGTACCACTGAAGTGTCCTGACGTGTCTGACGTGTGTGTGTGAGGGTACCACTGAAGTATCCTGACGTGTCTGACGTGTGTGTGTGAGGGTACCACTGAAGTATCCTGACGTGTCTGACGTGTGTGTGTGAGGGTACCACTGAAGTATCCTGACGTGTCTGACGTGTGTATGTGAGGGTACCACTGAAGTGTCCTGACGTGTCTGACGTGTGTGTGTGAGGGTACCACTGAAGTATCCTGACGTGTCTGACGTGTGTATGTGAGGGTACCACTGAAGTGTCCTGACGTGTCTGACGTGTGTGTGTGAGGGTACCACTGAAGTATCCTGACGTGTCTGACGTGTGTATGTGAGGGTACCACTGAAGTGTCCTGACGTGTCTGACGTGTGTGTGTGAGGGTACCACTGAAGTATCCTGACGTGTCTGACGTGTGTATGTGAGGGTACCACTGAAGTGTCCTGACGTGTCTGACGTGTGTATGTGAGGGTACCACTGAAGTATCCTGACGTGTCTGACGTGTGTATGTGAGGGTACCACTGAAGTGTCCTGACGTGTCTGACGTGTGTATGTGAGGGTACCACTGAAGTGTCCTGACGTGTCTGACGTGTGTATGTGAGGGTACCACTGAAGTGTCCTGACGTGTCTGACGTGTGTATGTGAGGGTACCACTGAAGTATCCTGACGTGTCTGACGTGTGTATGTGAGGGTACCACTGAAGTATCCTGACGTGTCTGACGTGTGTATGTGAGGGTACCACTGAAGTGACGTGTCCTGTACCACGTGTCTGACGTGTGTGTGTGAGGGTACCACTGAAGGTCCTGACGTGTCTGACGTGTGATGTGAGGGTACCACTGAATCCTGACGTGTCTGACGTGTGTATGTGAGGGGAAGTATCCTACCACTGTAAGTGAAGTGTCCTGACGTGTCTGACGTGTGTATGTGAGGGTACCACTGAAGTATCCTGACGTGTCTGACGTGTGTATGTGAGGGTACCACTGAAGTGTCCTGACGTGTCTGACGTGTGTATGTGAGGGTACCACTGAAGTGTCCTGACGTGTCTGACGTGTGTATGTGAGGGTACCACTGAAGTGTCCTGACGTGTCTGACGTGTGTGTGTGAGGGTACCACTGAAGTATCCTGACGTGTCTGACGTGTGTATGTGAGGGTACCACTGAAGTATCCTGACGTGTCTGACGTGTGTATGTGAGGGTACCACTGAAGTGTCCTGACGTGTCTGACGTGTGTGTGTGAGGGTACCACTGAAGTATCCTGACGTGTCTGACGTGTGTATGTGAGGGTACCACTGAAGTGTCCTGACGTGTCTGACGTGTGTATGTGAGGGTACCACTGAAGTGTCCTGACGTGTCTGACGTGTGTATGTGAGGGTACCACTGAAGTGTCCTGACGTGTCTGACGTGTGTGTGTGAGGGTACCACTGAAGTATCCTGACGTGTCTGACGTGTGTATGTGAGGGTACCACTGAAGTGTCCTGACGTGTCTGACGTGTGTGTGTGAGGGTACCACTGAAGTATCCTGACGTGTCTGACGTGTGTATGTGAGGGTACCACTGAAGTGTCCTGACGTGTCTGACGTGTGTATGTGAGGGTACCACTGAAGTATCCTGACGTGTCTGACGTGTGTATGTGAGGGTACCACTGAAGTGTCCTGACGTGTCTGACGTGTGTGTGTGAGGGTACCACTGAAGTATCCTGACGTGTCTGACGTGTGTATGTGAGGGTACCACTGAAGTGTCCTGACGTGTCTGACGTGTGTATGTGAGGGTACCACTGAAGTGTCCTGACGTGTCTGACGTGTGTGTGTGAGGGTACCACTGAAGTATCCTGACGTGTCTGACGTGTGTATGTGAGGGTACCACTGAAGTGTCCTGACGTGTCTGACGTGTGTATGTGAGGGTACCACTGAAGTGTCCTGACGTGTCTGACGTGTGTATGTGAGGGTACCACTGAAGTGTCCTGACGTGTCTGACGTGTGTGTGTGAGGGTACCACTGAAGTATCCTGACGTGTCTGACGTGTGTATGTGAGGGTACCACTGAAGTGTCCTGACGTGTCTGACGTGTGTGTGTGAGGGTACCACTGAAGTATCCTGACGTGTCTGACGTGTGTATGTGAGGGTACCACTGAAGTGTCCTGACGTGTCTGACGTGTGTGTGTGAGGGTACCACTGAAGTATCCTGACGTGTCTGACGTGTGTATGTGAGGGTACCACTGAAGTGTCCTGACGTGTCTGACGTGTGTGTGTGAGGGTACCACTGAAGTATCCTGACGTGTCTGACGTGTGTGTGTGAGGGTACCACTGAAGTATCCTGACGTGTCTGACGTGTGTGTGTGAGGGTACCACTGAAGTATCCTGACGTGTCTGACGTGTGTGTGTGAGGGTACCACTGAAGTATCCTGACGTGTCTGACGTGTGTGTGTGAGGGTACCACTGAAGTATCCTGACGTGTCTGACGTGTGTGTGTGAGGGTACCACTGAAGTATCCTGACGTGTCTGACGTGTGTGTGTGAGGGTACCACTGAAGTATCCTGACGTGTCTGACGTGTGTGTGTGAGGGTACCACTGAAGTATCCTGACGTGTCTGACGTGTGTATGTGAGGGTACCACTGAAGTATCCTGACGTGTCTGACGTGTGTATGTGAGGGTACCACTGAAGTATCCTGACGTGTCTGACGTGTGTATGTGAGGGTACCACTGAAGTATCCTGACGTGTCTGACGTGTGTATGTGAGGGTACCACTGAAGTATCCTGACGTGTCTGACGTGTGTATGTGAGGGTACCACTGAAGTATCCTGACGTGTCTGACGTGTGTATGTGAGGGTACCACTGAAGTGTCCTGACGTGTCTGACGTGTGTATGTGAGGGTACCACTGAAGTGTCCTGACGTGTCTGACGTGTGTATGTGATGGTACCACTGAAGTATCCTGACGTGTCTGACGTGTGTATGTGAGGGTACCACTGAAGTGTCCTGACGTGTCTGACGTGTGTATGTGAGGGTACCACTGAAGTGTCCTGACGTGTCTGACGTGTGTATGTGAGGGTACCACTGAAGTGTCCTGACGTGTCTGACGTGTGTGTGTGAGGGTACCACTGAAGTATCCTGACGTGTCTGACGTGTGTATGTGAGGGTACCACTGAAGTGTCCTGACGTGTCTGACGTGTGTGTGTGAGGGTACCACTGAAGTATCCTGACGTGTCTGACGTGTGTATGTGAGGGTACCACTGAAGTGTCCTGACGTGTCTGACGTGTGTATGTGAGGGTACCACTGAAGTATCCTGACGTGTCTGACGTGTGTATGTGAGGGTACCACTGAAGTGTCCTGACGTGTCTGACGTGTGTATGTGAGGGTACCACTGAAGTGTCCTGACGTGTCTGACGTGTGTATGTGAGGGTACCACTGAAGTGTCCTGACGTGTCTGACGTGTGTATGTGAGGGTACCACTGAAGTATCCTGACGTGTCTGACGTGTGTATGTGAGGGTACCACTGAAGTATCCTGACGTATCCTGACGTGTCTGACGTGTGTATGTGAGGGTACCACTGAAGTATCCTGACGTGTCTGACGTGTGTGTGTGAGGGTACCACTGAAGTATCCTGACGTGTCTGACGTGTGTATGTGAGGGTACCACTGAAGTGTCCTGACGTGTCTGACGTGTGTATGTGAGGGTACCACTGAAGTGTCCTGACGTGTCTGACGTGTGTATGTGAGGGTACCACTGAAGTGTCCTGACGTGTCTGACGTGTGTGTGTGAGGGTACCACTGAAGTATCCTGACGTGTCTGACGTGTGTATGTGAGGGTACCACTGAAGTGTCCTGACGTGTCTGACGTGTGTGTGTGAGGGTACCACTGAAGTATCCTGACGTGTCTGACGTGTGTATGTGAGGGTACCACTGAAGTGTCCTGACGTGTCTGACGTGTGTATGTGAGGGTACCACTGAAGTGTCCTGACGTGTCTGACGTGTGTATGTGAGGGTACCACTGAAGTGTCCTGACGTGTCTGACGTGTGTGTGTGAGGGTACCACTGAAGTATCCTGACGTGTCTGACGTGTGTATGTGAGGGTACCACTGAAGTGTCCTGACGTGTCTGACGTGTGTATGTGAGGGTACCACTGAAGTGTCCTGACGTGTCTGACGTGTGTGTGTGAGGGTACCACTGAAGTATCCTGACGTGTCTGACGTGTGTATGTGAGGGTACCACTGAAGTGTCCTGACGTGTCTGACGTGTGTATGTGAGGGTACCACTGAAGTGTCCTGACGTGTCTGACGTGTGTATGTGAGGGTACCACTGAAGTGTCCTGACGTGTCTGACGTGTGTGTGTGAGGGTACCACTGAAGTATCCTGACGTTTCTGACGTGTGTATGTGAGGGTACCACTGAAGTGTCCTGACGTGTCTGACGTGTGTGTGTGAGGGTACCACTGAAGTATCCTGACGTGTCTGACGTGTGTATGTGAGGGTACCACTGAAGTGTCCTGACGTGTCTGACGTGTGTGTGTGAGGGTACCACTGAAGTATCCTGACGTGTCTGACGTGTGTTTGTGAGGGTACCACTGAAGTGTCCTGACGTGTCTGACGTGTGTGTGTGAGGGTACCACTGAAGTATCCTGACGTGTCTGACGTGTGTGTGTGAGGGTACCACTGAAGTATCCTGACGTGTCTGACGTGTGTGTGTGAGGGTACCACTGAAGTATCCTGACGTGTCTGACGTGTGTGTGTGAGGGTACCACTGAAGTATCCTGACGTGTCTGACGTGTGTGTGTGAGGGTACCACTGAAGTATCCTGACGTGTCTGACGTGTGTGTGTGAGGGTACCACTGAAGTATCCTGACGTGTCTGACGTGTGTGTGTGAGGGTACCACTGAAGTATCCTGACGTGTCTGACGTGTGTGTGTGAGGGTACCACTGAAGTATCCTGACGTGTCTGACGTGTGTATGTGAGGGTACCACTGAAGTATCCTGACGTGTCTGACGTGTGTATGTGAGGGTACCACTGAAGTATCCTGACGTGTCTGACGTGTGTATGTGAGGGTACCACTGAAGTATCCTGACGTGTCTGACGTGTGTATGTGAGGGTACCACTGAAGTATCCTGACGTGTCTGACGTGTGTATGTGAGGGTACCACTGAAGTATCCTGACGTGTCTGACGTGTGTATGTGAGGGTACCACTGAAGTGTCCTGACGTGTCTGACGTGTGTATGTGAGGGTACCACTGAAGTGTCCTGACGTGTCTGACGTGTGTATGTGATGGTACCACTGAAGTATCCTGACGTGTCTGACGTGTGTATGTGAGGGTACCACTGAAGTGTCCTGACGTGTCTGACGTGTGTATGTGAGGGTACCACTGAAGTGTCCTGACGTGTCTGACGTGTGTATGTGAGGGTACCACTGAAGTATCCTGACGTGTCTGACGTGTGTATGTGAGGGTACCACTGAAGTGTCCTGACGTGTCTGACGTGTGTATGTGAGGGTACCACTGAAGTGTCCTGACGTGTCTGACGTGTGTATGTGAGGGTACCACTGAAGTGTCCTGACGTGTCTGACGTGTGTACGTGTGTATGTGAGGGTACCACTGAAGTGTCCTGACGTGTCTGACGTGTGTATGTGAGGGTACCACTGAAGTGTCCTGACGTGTCTGACGTGTGTATGTGAGGGTACCACTGAAGTGTCCTGACGTGTCTGACGTGTGTATGTGAGGGTACCACTGAAGTGTCCTGACGTGTCTGACGTGTGTATGTGAGGGTACCACTGAAGTATCCTGACGTGTCTGACGTGTGTATGTGAGGGTACCACTGAAGTGTCCTGACGTGTCTGACGTGTGTATGTGAGGGTACCACTGAAGTGTCCTGACGTGTCTGACGTGTGTATGTGAGGGTACCACTGAAGTGTCCTGACGTGTCTGACGTGTGTATGTGAGGGTATCACTGAAGTATTCTGACGTGTCTGACGTGTGTGTGTGAGGGTAACACTGAAGTGTCCTGACGTGTCTGACGTGTGTATGTGAGGGTACCACTGAAGTGTCCTGACGTGTCTGACGTGTGTATGTGAGGGTACCACTGAAGTATCCTGACGTGTCTGACGTGTGTATGTGAGGGTACCACTGAAGTGTCCTGACGTGTCTGACGTGTGTATGTGAGGGTACCACTGAAGTGTCCTGACGTGTCTGACGTGTGTATGTGAGGGTACCACTGAAGTATCCTGACGTGTCTGACGTGTGTATGTGAGGGTACCACTGAAGTGTCCTGACGTGTCTGACGTGTGTATGTGAGGGTACCACTGAAGTGTCCTGACGTGTCTGACGTGTGTATGTGAGGGTATCACTGAAGTATTCTGACGTGTCTGACGTGTGTGTGTGAGGGTAACACTGAAGTGTCCTGACGTGTCTGACGTGTGTGTGTTAGGGTACCACTGAAGTGTCCTGACGTGTCTGACGTGTATGTGTGAGGGTACCACGGAAGTGTCCTGACGTGTCTGACGTGTGAGTGTTAGGGTACCACTGAAGTGTCCTGACGTGTCTGACGTGTATGTGTGAGGGTACCACTGAAGTGTCCTGACGTGTCTGACGTGTGTGTGTGAGGGTAACACTGAAGTGTCCTGACGTGTCTGACGTGTATGTGTGAGGGTACCACGGAAGTGTCCTGACGTGTCTGACGTGTGTGTGTTAGGGTACCACTGAAGTGTCCTGACGTGTCTGACGTGTATGTGTGAGGGTACCACTGAAGTGTCCTGACGTGTCTGACGTGTGTGTGTGAGGGTACCACTGAAGTGTTCTTACGTGTCTGACGTGTATGTGTGAGAGAGAGGAGGTGTCAGGCTGTTTAATTCGGAGTGTTAGTGACAGCCGCAGGAGTCGCCTCTGTCATACATAAAACTATTTCACTTATATCATATAATCTTCCTAGAGAGAGAGAGAGAGGGAGAGAGAGAAAGAAAGAGAGAGAGAGAAAGAGAGAGAGAAAGAGAGAAAGAGAGAGAGAGAATGAAAGAAAGAAAGAAAGAGAGTTCTCAGTGTGTAGGAGTCGTTGAGGACCATCACCTGAGGGTTGAACAAGAGAGAGAGAGATGGGGAGGGGGGGAGAGATGAACTACTGAACAAGTTTAACAAGCATGAGTAGGAGGTAGGTGCTCACCTAACATGTTCACCTGAGCACCTTCACCTCAGTCCTTCAACTCTTATTGTTCACCTCAATTTTATATTGGTAAAGTCAAGGACTCGTATTTTGACCTTGCTGCTCCTACTTATGTTCCTACCTGCTTATGTTCCTACCTGCTTATGTGCCCACCTGCTTATGTTCCTACCTGCTTATGTTCCTACCTGCTTATGTTCTTACCTGCTTATGTTCCTACCTCCTTATGTTCCTACCTCCTTATGTTCCTACCTGCTTATGTTCCTACCTGCTTATGTTCCTACCTGCTTATGTGCCCACCTGCTTATGTTCCTACCTGCTTATGTTCCTACCTGCTTATGTTCCTACCTGCTTATGTGCCCACCTGCTTATGTTCCTACCTGCTTATGTTCCTACCTGCTTATGTTCCTACCTGCTTATGTTCCTACCTGCTTATGTTCCTACCTGCTTATGTGCCCACCTGCTTATGTTCCTACCTGCTTATGTTCCTACATGCTTATGTTCCTACCTGCTTATGTTCCTACCTGCTTATGTTCCTACCTGCTTATGTTCCTACCTGCTTATGTTCCTACCTGCTTATGTTCCTACCTGCTTATGTGCCCACCTGCTTATGTTCCTACCTGCTTATGTTCCTACATGCTTATGTTCCTACCTGCTTATGTTCCTACCTGCTTATGTTCCTACCTGCTTATGTTCCTACCTGCTTATGTTCCTACCTGCTTATGTGCCCACCTGCTTATGTTCCTACCTGCTTATGTTCCTACCTGCTTATGTTCCTACCTCCTTATGTGCCCACTTGCTTATGTTCCTATCTGCTTATGTTCCTACCTGCTTATGTTCCTACCTGCTTATGTGCCCACCTGCTTATGTTCCTACCTGCTTATGTTCCTACCTGCTTATGTTCCTACCTGCTTATGTGCCCACCTGCTTATGTTCCTACCTGCTTATGTTCCTACCTGCTTATGTTCCTACCTGCTTATGTTCCTACCTGCTTATGTTCCTACCTGCTTATGTGCCCACTTGCTTATGTTCCTACCTGCTTATGTTCCTACCTGCTTATGTTCCTACCTGCTTATGTTCCTACCTGCATATGTTCCTACCTGCTTATGTTCCTACCTGCTTATGTTCCTACCTGCTTATGTTCCTACCTGCTTATGTTCCTACCTGCTTATGTGCCTACCTGCTTATGTGCCTACCTGCTTATGTTCCTACATGCTTATGTTCCTACCTGCTTATATTCCTACCTGCTTATGTGCCCACTTGCTTATGTTCCTACATGCTTATGTTCCTACCTGCTTATGTTCCTACCTGCTTATGTTCCTACCTGCATATGTTCCTACCTGCTTATGTTCCTACCTGCTTATGTTCCTACCTGCTTATGTTCCTACCTGCTTATGTTCCTACCTGCTTATGTGCCTACCTGCTTATGTGCCTACCTGCTTATGTTCCTACCTGTTTATGTGCCTACCTGCTTATGTTCCCACCTGCTTATGTTCCTACCTGCTTATTTTCCTACCTGCTTATGTGCCTACCTGCTTATGTTCCTACCTGCTTATGTGCCTACCTGCTTATGTTCTTTCTCTGCTTATGTTCCTACCTGCTTATGTTCCTACCTGCTTATGTTCCTACCTGCTTATGTGCCCACTTGCTTATGTTCCTACCTGCTTATGTTCCTACCTGCTTATGTTCCTACCTGCTTATGTGCCTACCTGCTTATGTGCCTACCTGCTTATGTGCCTACCTGCTTATGTTACTACCTGCTTATGTGCCTACTTGCTTATGTTCTTACCTGCTTATGTTCCTACCTGCTTATGTTCCTACCTGCTTATGTGCCTACCTGCTTATGTTCCTACCTGCTTATGTGCCTACCTGCTTATGTTCCTACCTGCTTATGTTCCTACCTGCTTATGTTCCTAGCTGTTTATGTTCCTACCTGCTTATGTGCCCACTTGCTTATGTTCCTACCTGCTTATGTTCCTACCTGCTTATGTTCCTACCTGCTTATGTTTCTACCTGCTTATGTGCCTACCTGCTTATGTTCCTACCTGCTTATGTTCCTACCTCCTTATGTTCCTACCTGCTTGTGTGCCTACCTGCTTATGTTCCTATCTGCTTATGTGCCTACCTGCTTATGTTCCTACCTGCTTATGTGCCTACCTGCTTATGTGCCTACCTGCTTATGTTCCTACCTGCTTATGTTCCTACCTGCTTATGTGCCTAACTGCTTATGTTCCTACCTGCTTATGTGCCTACCTGCTTATGTTCCTACCTGCTTATGTGCCTACCTGCTTATGTTCCTACCTGCTTATGTGCCCACTTGCTTATGTTCCTACCTGCTTATGTTCCTACCTGCTTATGTTCCTACCTGCTTATGTTCCTACCTGCTTATGTTCCTACCTGCTTATGTTCCTACCTGCTTATGTTCCTACCTGCTTATGTGCCCACTTGCTTATGTTCCTACCTGCTTATGTTCCTACCTGCTTATGTTCCTACCTGCTTATGTTCCTACCTGCTTATGTTCTTACCTGCTTATGTTCCTTCCTGCTTATGTTCCTACCTGCTTATGTGCCTACCTGCTTATGTGCCTACCTGCTTATGTTCCTATCTGCTTGTGTGCCTACCTGCTTATGTTCCTACCTGCTTATGTTCCTACCTGCTTATGTGCCCACTTGCTTATGCTCCTACCTGCTTATGTTCCTACCTGCTTATGTTCCTATTTGCTTATGTTCCTACCTGCTTATGTTCCTACCTGCTTATGTTCCTACCTGCTTATGTTCCTACCTGCTTATGTTCCTACCTGCTTATGTGCCTACCTGTTTATGTTCCTACCTGCTTATGTGCCTACCTGCTTATGTTCCTACCTGCTTATGTTCCTACATGCTTATGTTCCTACCTGCTTATGTGCCTACATGCTTATGTTACTACCTGCTTATGTGCCTACCTGCTTATGTTCCTACCTGCTTATGTTCCTACCTGCTTATGTTCCTACCTGCTTATGTGCCCACTTGCTTATGTTCCTACCTGCTTATGTTCCTACCTGATTATGTTCCTACCTGCTTATGTTCCTACCTGCTTATGTTCCTACCTGCTTATGTTTCTACCTGCTTATGTTCCTACCTGCTTATGTGCCTACCTGCTTATGTTCCTACCTGCTTATGTTCCTACCTGCTTATGTGCCTACCTGCTTATGTTCCTACCTGCTTATGTTCCTACCTGCTTATGTTCCTACCTGCTTATGTGCCTACCTGCTTATGTTCCTACCTGCTTATGTGCCTACCTGCTTATGTTCCTATCTGCTTATGTTCCTACCTGCTTATGTTCCTACCTGCTTATGTTCCTACCTGCTTATGTGCCCACTTGCTTATGTTCCTACCTGCTTATGTTCCTACCTGCTTATGTTCCTACCTGCTTATGTTCCGACCTGCTTATGTTCCTACCTGCTTATATTTCTAGCTGCTTATGTGCCTACCTGCTTATGTGCCTATCTGCTTATGTTCCAACCTGCTTATGTTCCTACCTCCTTATGTTCCTACCTGCTTGTGTGCCTACCTGCTTATGTGCCTATCTGCTTATGTGCCTACCTGCTTATGTTCCTACCTGCTTATTTGCCTACCTTCTTATGTGCCTACCTGCTTATGTTCCTACCTGCTTATGTTCCTACCTGCTTATGTGCCTACCTGCTTATGTTCCTTCCTGCTTATGTGCCTACCTGCTTATGCGCCTACCTGCTTATGTGCCTATCTGCTTATGTTCCTACCTGCTTATGTGCCCACTTCCTTATGTTCCTACCTGCTTATGTTCCTACCTGCTTATGTTCCTACCTGCTTATGTTCCTACATGCTTATGTTCCTACCTGCTTATTTTCCTACCTGCTTATGTTCCTACCTGCTTATGTGCCCACTTGCTTATGTTCCTACCTGCTTATGTTCCTACCTGCTTATGTTCCTACCTGCTTATGTTCCTACCTGCTTATGTTCCTACCTGCTTATGTTCCTACCTGCTTATGTTCCTACCTGCTTATTTTCCTACCTGCTTATGTTCCTACCTGCTTATGTGCCCACTTGCTTATGTTCCTACCTGCTTATGTTCCTACCTGCTTATGTTCCTACCTGCTTATGTTCCTACCTGCTTATGTTCCTACCTGCTTATGTTCCTACCTGCTTATGTTCCTACCTGCTTATATTCCTACCTGCTTATGCTCCTACCTCCTTATGTGCCTACCTGCTTATGTTCCTACCTGCTTATGTTCCTACCTGCTTATGTTCCTACCTGCTTATGTGCCTACCTGCTTATGTTCCTATCTGTTTATGTTCCTACCTGCTCATGTTCCTACCTGCTTATATTCCTACCTGCTTATGTGCCCACTTGCTTATGTTCCTACCTGCTTATGTTCCTACCTGCTTATGTTCCTACCTGCTTATGTTCCTTCCTGCTTATGTTCCTACCTGCTTATGTGCCTACCTGCTTATGTGCCTACCTGCTTATGTTCCTATCTGCTTATGTGCCTACCTGCTTATGTTCCTACCTGCTTATGTTCCTACCTGCTTATGTGCCCACTTGCTTATGCTCCTACCTGCTTATGTTCCTACCTGCTTATGTTCCTATTTGCTTATGTTCCTACCTGCTTATGTTCCTACCTGCTTATGTTCCTACCTGCTTATGTTCCTACCTGCTTATGTTCCTACCTGCTTATGTGCCTACCTGTTTTTGTTCCTACCTGCTTATGTGCCTACCTGCTTATGTTCCTACCTGCTTATGTTCCTACATGCTTATGTTCCTACCTGCTTATGTGCCTACATGCTTATGTTACTACCTGCTTATGTGCCTACCTGCTTATGTTCCTACCTGCTTATGTTCCTACCTGCTTATGTTCCTACCTGCTTATGTGCCCACTTGCTTATGTTCCTACCTGCTTATGTTCCTACCTGATTATGTTCCTACCTGCTTATGTTCCTACCTGCTTTTGTTCCTACCTGCTTATGTTTCTACCTGCTTATGTTCCTACCTGCTTATGTGCCTACCTGCTTATGTTCCTACCTGCTTATGTTCCTACCTGCTTATGTGCCTACCTGCTTATGTTCCTACCTGCTTATGTTCCTACCTGCTTATGTTCCTACCTGCTTATGTGCCTACCTGCTTATGTTCCTACCTGCTTATGTGCCTACCTGCTTATGTTCCTATCTGCTTATGTTCCTACCTGCTTATGTTCCTACCTGCTTATGTTCCTACCTGCTTATGTGCCCACTTGCTTATGTTCCTACCTGCTTATGTTCCTACCTGCTTATGTTCCTACCTGCTTATGTTCCGACCTGCTTATGTTCCTACCTGCTTATATTTCTAGCTGCTTATGTGCCTACCTGCTTATGTGCCTATCTGCTTATGTGCCAACCTGCTTATGTTCCTACCTCCTTATGTTCCTACCTGCTTGTGTGCCTACCTGCTTATGTGCCTATCTGCTTATGTGCCTACCTGCTTATGTTCCTACCTGCTTATTTGCCTACCTTCTTATGTGCCTACCTGCTTATGTTCCTACCTGCTTATGTTCCTACCTGCTTATGTGCCTACCTGCTTATGTTCCTTCCTGCTTATGTGCCTACCTGCTTATGCGCCTACCTGCTTATGTGCCTATCTGCTTATGTTCCTACCTGCTTATGTGCCCACTTCCTTATGTTCCTACCTGCTTATGTTCCTACCTGCTTATGTTCCTACCTGCTTATGTTCCTACCTGCTTATGTTCCTACCTGCTTATTTTCCTACCTGCTTATGTTCCTACCTGCTTATGTGCCCACTTGCTTATGTTCCTACCTGCTTATGTTCCTACCTGCTTATGTTCCTACCTGCTTATGTTCCTACCTGCTTATGTTCCTACCTGCTTATGTTCCTACCTGCTTATGTTCCTTCCTGCTTATTTTCCTACCTGCTTATGTTCCTACCTGCTTATGTGCCCACTTGCTTATGTTCCTACCTGCTTATGTTCCTACCTGCTTATGTTCCTACCTGCTTATGTTCCTACCTGCTTATGTTCCTACCTGCTTATGTTCCTACCTGCTTATGTTCCTACCTGCTTATATTCCTACCTGCTTATGCTCCTACCTCCTTATGTGCCTACCTGCTTATGTTCCTACCTGCTTATGTTCCTACCTGCTTATGTTCCTACCTGCTTATGTGCCTACCTGCTTATGTTCCTATCTGTTTATGTTCCTACCTGCTCATGTTCCTACCTGCTTATATTCCTACCTGCTTATGTGCCCACTTGCTTATGTTCCTACCTGCTTATGTTCCTACCTGCTTATGTTCCTACCTGCTTATGTTCCTACCTGCTTATATGCCTACCTGCTTATGTTCCTACCTGCTTATGTTCCTACCTGCTTCTGTGCCTACCTGCTTATGTTCCTATCTGATTATGTGCCTACCTGCTTATGTTTCTTCCTGCTTATGTTCCTACCTGCTTATGTGCCTACCTGCTTATGTTCCTACCTGCTTATGTGCCTACCTGCTTATGTGCCTAGGTGCTTATGTGCCTACCTGCTTATGTTCCTACCTGCTTATGTGCCCACTTGCTTATGTTCCTACCTGCTTATGTTCCTACTTGCTTATGTTCCTACCTGCTTATGTTCCTACCTGCTTATGTTCCTACCTGCTTATGTTCCTACCTCCTTATGTGCCTACCTGCTTATGTTCCTACCTGCTTATGTGCCTACCTGCTTATGTTCCTACCTGCTTATGTTCCTACCTGCTTATGTTCCTACCTGCTTATGTGCCTACCTGCTTATGTTCCTACCTGCTTATGTTCCTACCTGCTCATGTTCCTACCTGCTTATGTTCCTACCTGCTTATGTGCCCACTTGCTTATGTTCCTACCTGCTTATGTTCCTACCTGCTTATGTTCCTACCTGCTTATGTTCCTACCTGCTTATATGCCTACCTGCTTATGTTCCTACCTGCTTATGTTCCTACCTCCTTATGTTCCTACCTGCTTCTGTGCCTACCTGCTTATGTGCCTACCTGCTTATGTGCCTACCTGCTTATGTTCCTACCTGCTTATGTGCCCACTTGCTTATGTTCCTACCTGCTTATGTTCCTACCTGC
>NC_091318.1:29570597-29575597 GCF_038502225.1 Cherax quadricarinatus | reverse complement strand
ATAGCAGTAGTAGTAATAGCAGTAGTAATAGCAGTAGTAGTAATAGCAGTAGTAGTAATAGCAGTAGTAGTAATAGCAGTAGTAGTAACAGCATCAGTAGTAGTAGTAATAGCAGTAGTAGTAATAGCATCAGTAGTAGTAGTAATAACAGTAGTAGTAATAGCATCAGTAGTAGTAGTAATAGCAGTAGTAGTAATAGCATCAGTAGTAGTAGTATAGCAGTAGTAGTAACAGCATAAGTAGTAGTAGTAATAGCAGTAGTAGTAATAGCATCAGTAGTAGTGGTAATAGCAGTAGTAGTAATAGCATCAGTAGTAGTAGTAATAGCAGTAGTAGTAATAGCATCTGTAGTAGTAGTAATAGCAGTAGTAGTAACAGCAGTAGTAGTAGTAATAATAGCAGTAGTAGTAATAGCTGTAGTATTAATAGCAGTAGTAGTAATAGCATCAGTAGTAGTAGTAATAGCAGTAGTAGTAATAGCAGTAGTAGCAACAGCATCAGTAGTAGTATTAATAGCAGTAGTAGTAATAGCAGTAGTAGTAACAGCATCAGTAGTAGTAGTAATAGCAGTAGTAGTAACAGCATCAGTAGTAGTAGTAATAGCAGTAGTAGTAATAGCATCAGTAGTAATAGTAGTAATAGCAGTAGTAGTAACAGCATCAGTAGTAGTAGTAATAGCAGTAGTAGTAACAGCATCAGTAGTAGTAGTAGTAGCAGTAGTAGTAATAGCATCAGTAGTAGTAGTAATAGCAGTAGTAGTAATAGCATCAGTAGTAGTAGTAATAGCAGTAGTAGTAATAGCATCAGTAGTAGTAGTAATAGCAGTAGTAGTAATAGCAGTAGTCTTAACAGCATCAGTAGTAGTAGTAATATCAGTAGTAATAATAGCAGTAGTAGTAATAGCAGTAGTAGTAACAGCATCAGTAGTAGTAGTAATAGCTGTAGTAGTAATAGCAGTAGTAGTAAAAGCATCAGTAGTAGTAGTAGTAATAGCAGTAGTAGTAATAGCAGTAGTAGTAACAGCATCAGTAGTAGTAGTAAAAGCAGTAGTAGTAACAGCATCAGTAGTAGTAGTAATAGCAGTAGTAGTAATAGCAGTAGTAGTAACAGCATCAGTAGTAGTAGTAATAGCAGTAGTAGTAACAGCATCAGCAGTAGTAGTAATAGCAGTAGTAGTAATAGCATCAGTAGTAGTAGTAATAGCAGTAGTAGTAACAGCATCAGTAGTAGTAGTAATAGCAGTAGTAGTAATAGCATCAGTAGTAGTAGTAATAGCAGTAGTAGTAATAGCAGTAGTAGTAATAGCATCGGTAGTGGTAGTAATAGCAGTAGTAGTAACAGCATCAGTAGAAGTAGTAATAGCAGTAGTAGTAATAGCAGTAGTAGTAATAGCATCAGTAGTAGTAGTAATAGCAGTAGTAGTAATAGCAGTAGTAGTAATAGCAGTAGTAGTAACAGCATCAGTAGTAATAGCAATAGCAGTAGTAGTAATAGCAGTAGTAGTAACAGCATCAGTAGTAGTAGTAATAGCAGTAGTAGTAATAGCATCAGTAGTATTAGTAATAGCAGTAGTAGTAATAGCATCAGTAGTAGTAGTAGTAATAGCAGTAGTAGTAATAGCATTAGTAGTAATAGCATCAGTAGTACTAGTAATAGCAGTAGTAGTAATAGCAGTAGTAGTAATAGCATCAGTAGTAGTAGTAATAGCAGTAGTAGTAATAGCAGTAGTAGTAACAGCATCAGTAGTAGTAGTAATAGCAGTAGTAGTAATAGCAGTAGTAGTAACAGCATCAGTAGTAGTATTAGTAATAGCAGTAGTAGTAATAGCATCAGTAGTAGTAGTAATTGCAGTAGTAGTAATAGCATCAGTAGTAGTAGTAATAGCAGTAGTAGTAATAGCAGTAGTAGTAATAGCATCAGTAGTAGTAGTAATAGCAGTAGTAGTAATAGCATCAGTAGTAGTAGTAATAGCAGTAGTAGTAATAGCATCAGTAGTAGTAATAATAGCAGTAGTAGTAATAGCATCAGTAGTAGTAGTAATAGCAGTAGTAGTAACAGCATAAGTAGTAGTAGTAATAGCATCAGTAGTAGTAGTAATAGCAGTAGTAGTAACAGCATAAGTAGTAGTAGTACTAGCAGTAGTAGTAACAGCATAAGTAGTAGTAGTAATAGCAGTAGTAGTAACAGCATAAGTAGTAGTAGTAATAGCAGTAGTAGTAACAGCATAAGTAGTAGTAGTAATAGCAGTATGTGCAGCTTCCTGTGTTAACCTGGGCTGCGCCAGGGTAGTCACGCCCTTAATCAACATCGGCATTGATGTATGTTGACCTGGGAGATCACCTTATGTTACTCCCGTGTATATTACTCCCGTGTATATTACTCCCGTGTATATTACTTCCCTGTATATTACTCCCGTGTATATTACTCCCGTGTATATTACTCCCGTGTATATTACTCCCGTGTATATTACACCCGTGTATATTACTCCCGTGTATATTACTCCCGTGTATATTACTCCCGTGTATATTACTCCCGTGTATATTACTCCCGTGTATATTACTCCCGTGTATATTACTCCCGTGTATATTACTCCCGTGTATATTACACCCGTGTATATTACACCCTTGTATATTACTCCCGTGTATATTACACCCGTGTATATTACTCCCGTGTATATTACTCCCGTGTATATTACACCCTTGTATATTACTCCCGTGTATATTACTCCCGTGTATATTACTCCCGTGTATATTACTCCCGTGTATATTACTCCCGTGTATATTACTCCCGTGTATATTACTCCCGTGTATATTACACCCTTGTATATTACTCCCGTTTATATTACACCCTTGTATATTACTCCCGTGTATATTACACCCGTGTATATTACACCCGTGTATATTACACCCTTGTATATTACTCCCATGTATATTACTTACGAGTCGGAGGATAAAGAAGGGGAGGAGGAAGTGGAGAAGGAGGAGGAGGAAGTGAAGAAGGAGAAGAGAGAAAGGAGGAGGAGGAGGAGTGAGGCTCAAGGATTTGTGTGCTGATTGGCCAGTTGGTGATCATCATCAATCAGGTGAGTTGTGGTACCTGACTGGTGCTTCCTGATGGTGTCAGTCCTGATACTCAACAAGGCAATATTTTCCTGTACTGTAAATGGTAACATTGTCAGTTTGCGTTCGGCCAGCAGTAACAGTCCGATTGATCAGACCCTGATCCACCACGAGACTTGGTCTCAGACCCAGCCGCGGGGGCGTAAACCCCCTAAGCCCTCTCCAGGTACACTCCAGGTATTGTCTAAATTATAATGATTGTATAGACCTCATTAACTTGCAATGCACCAGCAGTAGCAACAGTAGCAGCAACAGTAGTAGCAACAGTAGCAACAGTAGCAGTACCAACAGTAGCAGCAGCAGTAGCAGCAGTAGCAACAGTAGCAGAAGCAGTAGCAACAGCAGTAGCAGCAGTAGCAACAGTAGCAACAGCAGTAGCAGCAGTAGAAACAGTAGCAGCAGCAGTAGCAACAGCAGTAGCAGCAGTAGCAACAGTAGCAGCAGCAGTAGCAACAGCAGTAGCAGCAGTAGCAACAGTAGCAGCAGCAGCAGTAGCAGCAGCAGTAGCAGCAGTAGCAACAGTAGCAGCAGCAGCATCACCAGCCGTAGCAGCAGTATCACCAGCAGTAGCAGCAGCATCACCAGCAGTAGCAGCAGCATCATCAGCAGTAGCAGCAGCATCACCAGCCGTAGCAGCAGTATCACCAGCAGTAGCAGCAGCATCACCAGCAGTAGCAGCAGCATCATCAGCAGTAGCAGCAGCATCACCAGCAGTAGCAGCAGCATCACCAGCAGTAGCAGCAGTAGCATCAGCAGTAGCAGCAGTAGCAACAGTAGCAGCAGCAGCATCGCCAGCAATAGCAGCAGTAGCAACAACAGTAGCAACAGTAGTAGCAGCAGCATCACCAGCCGTAGCAGCAGTAGCATCAACAGTAGCAACAGTACGGCAGTAGCATCACCAGCAGTAGCAGCAGCATCACCAGCAGTAGCAGCAGCATCACCAGCAGTAGCAGCAGTATCGCCAGCAGTAGCAGCAGCATCATCAGCAGTAGCAGCAGTAGCAGCAGCATCACCAGCAGTAGCAGCAGCAGCATCACCAGCAGTAGCAGCAGCATCATCAGCAGTAGCAGCAGTAACAGCAGCATCACCAGCAGTAGCAGCAGCATCACCAGCAGCAGCATCACCAGCAGTAGCAGCAGCATCACCAGCAGTAGCAGCAGTATCACCAGCAGTAGCAGCAGCATCACCAGCAGTAGCAGCAGTAGCAGCAGCATCACCAGCAGTAGCAGCAGCATCACCAGCAGTAGCAGCAGTAGCAGCAGCATCACCAGCAGTAGCAGCAGCATCACCAGCAGTAGCAGCAGCATCACCAGTAGTAGCAGCAGCATCATCAGCAGTAGCAGCAGTAGCATCAGCAGCAGCAGCAGCACCAGCAGTAGCAGCAGCATCACCAGCAGTAACAGCAGCATCACCAGCAGTAGCAGCAGTAGCAGCAGCAGTAGCAGCAGCAGCATCACCAGCATTAGCAGCAGTAGCAGCAGCATCACCAGCAGTAGCAGCAGCATCACCAGCAGTAGCAGCAGTAGCAGCAGCAGTAGCAGCAGTAGCAGCAGCAGTAGCAGCAGTAGCAGCAGCATCACCAGCAGTAGCAGCAGCAGCATCACCAGCAGTAGCAGCAGCATCACCAGCAGTAGCAGCAGTAGCAGCAGCATCACCAGCAGTAGCAGCAGCAGCATCTCCAGCAGTAGCAGCATCATCACCAGCAGTAGCAGCAGCAGCATCACCAGCAGTAGCAGCAGTAGCAGCAGCAGTAGCAGCAGTAGCAGCAGCATCACCAGCAGTAGCAGCAGCAACAGCATCACCAGCAGTAGCAGCAGTAGCAGCAGCATCACCAGCAGTAGCAACAGCATCACCAGCAGTAGCAGCAGTAGCAGCAGCAGC
>NC_091318.1:29548097-29568097 GCF_038502225.1 Cherax quadricarinatus | reverse complement strand
TGTTTATGGCTAAGGGAGAAAAGCCATTTTTGCGACCTCAAATCTTCAGAAAATCGTCCATCGTGTAATGTCTTCAAATGCTCAATGACTGTAAGATTCACTACTTCCTGTTGTACTTCCTGTTATACATCCTGTTATAATGCCTTCCGTTGGTCAGCCACTCTGTTTGAGAAGACGAAATTAATGTTTTCCACTTTTTCCTCTCTCAGTTTAAACCTGGAATCTCTTGTTATTCCTGTTGTGGGAACCGAAAAAACGTTCTTTATCTACTCTTTCATGTCCCTATGTAATTCACACCGTGTGATACACCTTGTGGGATACACTGCGTGATATCACATTGTATGATACACTCTGTGCATGACACTGGCTGGAATACAGCAGCGTGATAAACGAGCGTGTGTACACTGGGAAGGTCTCTGGAGAGGCGTGTGTGTGTGTTCAAAGTGGAACACTACAACAGGACTGTTGGCCTATATTAGGAAGGTCCTTCTCAAATCCAACCCACTAACAGGTTTCTAGCAAGGGAGGTTCAGGAAGAACGTTGGGTGAATCCTGTAATTCTAGAACCTGGGTTGACAGAATGATTTTTGCAAGTCTGTCTGACAGTCGTAGTGGTGGAGGTGGTGGTAGTTTGCTGTACTAGTGGTAGTAGTGGTGGAGGTGGTGGTAGTTTGCTGTACTAGTGGTAGTAGTGGTGGAGGTGGTGGTAGTTTGCCGTACTAGTGGTAGTAGTGGTGGTGGTGGTTTGCTGTACTAGTGGTAGTAGTGGTGGTGGTGGTGGTAGTTTGCTGTACTAGTGGTAGTAGTGGTGGAGGTGGTGGTAGTTTGCCGTACTAGTGGTAGTAGTGGTGGTGGTGGTTTGCTGTACTAGTGGTAGTAGTGGTGGAGTTGGTGGTAGTTTGCTGTACTAGTGGTAGTAGTGGTGGTGGTGGTGTTGGTAGTTTGCTGTACTAGTGGTAGTAGTGGTGGTGGTGGTGGTGGTGGTGGTGGTAGTTTACTGTATTAGTGGTAGTAGTGGTGGAGGTGGTGGTAGTTTGCTGTACTAGTGGTAGTAGTGGTGGTGGTGGTGGTGATAGTTTGCTGTACTAGTGGTAGTAGTGGTAGTAGTGGTGGTGGTAGTTTGCTGTACTAGTGGTAGTAGTGGTGGAGTTGGTGGTAGTTTGCTGTACTAGTGGTAGTAGTGGTGGTGGTGGTGTTGGTAGTTTGCTGTACTAGTGGTAGTAGTGGTGGTGGTGGTGGTGGTAGTTTACTGTATTAGTGGTAGTAGTGGTGGAGGTGGTGGTAGTTTGCTGTACTAGTGGTAGTAGTGGTGGTGGTGGTGGTGGTAGTTTGCTGTACTAGTGGTAGTAGTGGTAGTAGTGGTGGTGGTAGTTTGCTGTACTAGTGGTAGTAGTGGTGGAGTTGGTGGTAGTTTGCTGTACTAGTGGTAGTAGTGGTGGTGGTGGTGTTGGTAGTTTGCTGTACTAGTGGTAGTAGTAGTTTACTGTATTAGTGGTAGTAGTGGTGGAGGTGGTGGTAGTTTGCTGTACTAGTGGTAGTAGTGGTGGTGGTGGTGGTGGTGGTAGTTTGCTGTACTAGTAGTAGTAGTGGTGGTGGTGGTGGTGGTGGTAGTTTGCTGTACTAGTGGTAGTAGTGGTGGTGGTGGTGTTGGTAGTTTGCTGTACTAGTGGTAGTAGTGGTGGTGGTGGTAGTTTACTGTATTAGTGGTAGTAGTGGTGGAGGTGGTGGTAGTTTGCTGTACTAGTGGTAGTAGTGGTAGTGGTGGTGGTGGTGGTGGTGGTGGTGGTGGTGGTGGTAGTTTGCTGTACTAGTGGTAGTAGTGGTGGTGGTAGTTTGCTGTCCTAGTGGTAGTAGTAGTGGTGGTGGTGGTAGTTTGCTGTACTAGTGATAGTAGTGGTGGTGGTGCTGGTGGTAGTTTGCTGTACTAGTGGTAGTAGTGGTGGTGGTGGTGGTAGTTTGCTGTACTAGTGGTAGTAGTGGTGGTGGTGGTGGTAGTTTGCTGTATTAGTGATAGTAGTGGTGGTGGTAGTTTGCTGTAGTAGTGGTGGTAGTAGTGGTGGTGGTGGTAGTTTGCTGTACTAGTGGTAGTAGTGGTGGTGGTGCTGGTGGTAGTTTGCTGTACTAGTGGTGGAGTAGTGGTGGTAGTGGTGGTGGTGGGTGGTAGTTTTGCTGTACTAGTGGTAGTGGTGGTGGTGGTGGTAGTTTGCTGTACTAGTGATAGTAGTGGTGGTGGTGGTGGTGGTAGTTTGCTGTACTAGTGGTAGTAGTGGTGGAGGTGGTGGTAGTTTGCTGTACTAGTGGTAGTAGTGGTGGTGGTGGTGGTGGTAGTTTGCTGTACTAGTGGTAGTAGTGGTGGAGGTGGTGGTAGTTTGCTGTACTAGTGGTAGTAGTGGTGGTGGTAGTTTGCTGTACTAGTGGTAGTAGTGGTGGTGGTGGTGGTGGTAGTTTGCTGTACTAGTGATAGTAGTGGTGGTGGTGGTAGTTTGCTGTACTAGTGGTAGTAGTGGTGGTGGTAGTGGTGGTAGTTTGCTGTACTAGTGGTAGTAGTGGTGGTGGTGGTGGTGGTAGTTTGCTGTACTAGTGATAGTAGTGGTGGTGGTGGTGGTGGTAGTTTGCTGTACTAGTGGTAGTAGTGGTGGTGGTGGTGGTGGTAGTTTGCTGTACTAGTGGTAGTAGTGGTGGTGGTGGTGGTGGTAGTTTGCTGTACTAGTGGTAGTAGTGGTGGTGGTGGTGGTGGTAGTTTGCTGTACTAGTGGTAGTAGTGGTGGTGGTGGTGGTGGTAGTTTGCTGTACTAGTGATAGTTGTGGTGGTGGTGGTGGTGGTAGTTTGCTGTACTAGTGGTAGTAGTGGTGGTGGTAGTGGTGGTAGTTTGCTGTACTAGTGGTAGTAGTGGTGGTGGTGGTGGTGGTAGTTTGCTGTACTAGTGATAGTAGTGGTGGTGGTGGTGGTGGTAGTTTGCTGTACTAGTGGTAGTAGTGGTAGTAGTGGTGGTGGTAGTTTGCTGTACTAGTGGTAGTAGTGGTGGTGGTAGTTTGCTGTACTAGTGGTAGTAGTGGTAGTGGTGGTGGTGGTGGTAGTTTGCTGTACTAGTGGTAGTAGTGGTAGTGGTGGTGGTGGTGGTAGTTTGCTGTACTAGTGGTAGTAGTGGTAGTAGTGGTGGTGATGGTGGTAGTTTGCTGTACTAGTGGTAGTAGTGGTAGTGGTGGTGGTGGTGGTAGTTTGCTGTACTAGTGGTAGTAGTGGTAGTAGTGGTGGTGATGGTGGTAGTTTGCTGTACTAGTGGTAGTAGTGGTGGTGGTGGTGCTGGTGGTAATGTTACTGTCGTAATATATACCATATAGTAACAATAATTGTAGTAGCGGTAAGAGTAGAAATTATTGTTGCACTGTAACACCAGTTTCTGCCCATGATGGTCGAAAGCTGAAAATTGAAGTGAAAAGTTGAGGAGGATAAAAAGTTTAAAGGTTGTGGGAGGAGAGTGAAGAGAGAGTTACAGGGGAAAGTTAGAGAGAGAGCAGTAAGCGTGTTAAGTGAGACAGAACAAAGTTAGAGATTCAGCTAAGCGTGTTAAGTGACACAACACTAAATTATGTGTAGATCAAGAAGGGCTTAACGTAGACAACTTTCCGTAAGAGGTTTTCTGGGATCATAAGAAAGTTACGAGGCGAGACAACAAGTGTAAAGTCGCTTTCAGAAACATTATTATTATTATTATTATTAGTAGTAGTAGTAGTAGTAGCAGTAGTAGTATTAGTAGTAGTAGTAGTAGTATTGTTGTTATTATTATTATTATTATTATTATTATTATTATTATTATTATTATTATTATTATTATTATTATTATTATTATTATTATTATTAGTATTAGTATTATTATTATTATTATTATTATTATTATTATTATTATTATTATTAGTAGTAGTAGTAGTAGTAGTAGTAGTAGTAGTAGTAGTATTATTATTATTATTAGTAGTAGTAGTAGTAGTAGTAGTAGTAGTAGTAGTAGCAGTATTATTATTATTATTATTATTATTATTAGTAGTAGTAGTAGTAGTATTGTTGTTATTATTATTATTATTATTATTATTATTATTATTATTATTATTATTATTATTATTAGTATTAGTATTATTATTATTATTATTAGCATTATTATTATTATTATTATTAGTAGTAGTAGTAGTAGTAGTTGTATTATTATTATTAGTAGTATTATTAGTATTATTAGAATTATTATTATTATTAGTAGTAGTAGTAGTATTATTAGTATTATTAGTATTATTATTATTATTATTATTATTATTAGTAGTAGTAGTAGTAATATTATTATTATTATTATTATTATGATTATTATTAGTATTATTGGTATTATTAGAATTATTATTATTATTAGTAGTATTATTAGTATTATTAGTATCATTATTATTATTATTATTATTATTATTATTATTATTATCATTATTATTAGTATTAGTGTTCCTGATGTTGTTATTCATATTATTATTATTATTAATTTTCATAGTAGAAGTAGTAGGAGAAAAAGAAGAAGAAGAAGACGAAGAAGAAGAAGAAGAAGAAGGAGAAGAAGAAGAAGAAGAAGAAGAAGAAGAAGAAGAAGAAGAAGAAGAAGAAGAAGAAGAAGAAGAAGAAGAAGAAGAAGAAGAAGAAGAAGAAGAAGAAGAAGAAGAAGAAGAAAGAAGAAGAAGAAGAAGAAGAAGAAGAAAGTGTTTTAAATGAATTTTAAGGTACGTTCGTTGCTGGTTTTTTTTTTTAAATTGGCAAACAAATCTAGTTTTTGTGATTTTTTTTCTGTTTATATGTGATGGTCGGGGAGGGAGAGGGACGATTGTGATGGTCGGGGAGGGACAGGGACGATTGTGATGGTCGGGGAGGGAGAGGGATGATTGTGATGGTCGGGGAGGGAGAGGGATGATTGTGATGGTCGGGGAGGGAGAGGGACGATTGTGATGCTCGGGGAGGGAGAGGGAGTGGGATGATTGTGATGGTCGGGGAGGGAGAGGGACGATTGTGATGGTCGGGGAGGGAGAGGGATGATTGTGATGGTCGGGGAGGGAGAGGGATGATTGTGATGGTCGGGGAGGGAGAGGGACGATTGTGATGGTCGGGGAGGGAGAGGGACGATTGTGATGGTCGGGGAGGGAGAGGGATGATTGTGATGGTCGGGGAGGGAGAGGGACGATTGTGATGGTCGGGGAGGGAGAGGGATGATTGTGATGGTCGGCGAGGGAGAGGGACGATTGTGATGGTCGGGGAGGGAGAGGGACGATTGTGATGGTCGAGGAGGGAGAGGGACGATTGTGATGGTCGAGGAGGGAGAGGGATGATTGTGATGGTCGGGGAGGGAGAGGGACGATTGTGATGGTCGGGGAGGGAGAGGGATGATTGTGATGGTCGGGGAGGGAGAGGGAGGATTGTGATGGTCGGGGAGGGAGAGGGGGGAGAGAGAGGGACGCTTGTGATGGTCGTGGAGGGAGAGGGACGATTGTGATGGTCGGGGAGGGAGAGGGATGATTGTGATGGTCGGGGAGAGAGAGGGACGATTGTGATGGTCGAGGAGGGAGAGGGACGATTGTGATGGTCGGGGAGGGAGAGGGATGATTGTGATGGTCGGGGAGGGAGAGGGACGATTGTGATGGTCGGGGATGGTCGGGGAGGGAGAGGGACGATTGTGATGGTCGATGGTCGGGGAGGGAGAGGGATGATTGTGATGGTCGGGGAGGGAGAGGGATGATTGTGATGGTCGGGGAGAGAGAGGGACGATTGTGATGGTCGGGGAGGGAGGAGGGATGATTGTGATGGTCGGGGAGGGAGAGGGACCATTGTGATGGTCGGGGAGGGAGAGGGATGATTGTGATGGTCGGGGAGGGAGAGGGATGATTGTGATGGTCGGGGAGGGAGAGGGACGATTGTGATGGTCGGGGAGGGAGAGGGACGATTGTGATGGTCGGGGAGGGAGAGGGACGATTGTGATGGTCGGGGAGGGAGAAGGACCATTGTGATGGTCGGGGAGGGAGAGGGACGATTGTGATGGTCGGGGAGGGAGAGGGACGATTGTGATGGTCGGGGAGGGAGAAGGACCATTGTGATGGTCGGGGAGGGAGAGGGACGATTGTGATGGTCGGGGAGGGAGAAGGACCATTGTGATGGTCGGGGAGGGAGAGGGATGATTGTGATGGTCGGGGAGGGAGAAGGACCATTGTGATGGTCGGGGAGGGAGAGGGACGATTGTGATGGTCGGGGAGGGAGAGGGACGATTGTGATGGTCGGGGAGGGAGAGGGACGATTGTGATGGTCGGGGAGGGAGAGGGACGATTGTGATGGTCGGGGAGGGAGAAGGACCATTGTGATGGTCGGGGAGGGAGAGGGGATGATTGTGATGGTCGGGTGGGAGAGGGAGTATTGTGATGGTCGGGGAGGGAGAGGGACGATTGTGATGGTCGGGGAGGGAGAGGGACGATTGTGATGGTCGGGGAGGGAGAGGGACGATTGTGATGGTCTGGGAGGGAGAGGGACGATTGTGATGGTCGGGGAGGGAGAAGGACCATTGTGATGGTCGGGGAGGGAGAGGGATGATTGTGATGGTCGGGGAGGGAGAGGGATGATTGTGATGGTCGGGGAGGGAGAGGGACGATTGTGATGGTCGGGGAGGGAGAGGGACGATTGTGATGGTCGGGGAGGGAGAGGGACGATTGTGATTGTCGGGGAGGGAGAGGGACGATTGTGATGGTCGGGGAGGGAGAGGGACGATTGTGATGGTCGGGGAGGGAGAGGGACGATTGTGATGGTCGGGGAGGGAGAGGGACGATTGTGATGGTCGGGGAGGGAGAGGGACGATTGTGATGGTCGAGGAGGGAGAGGGACGATTGTGATGGTCGGGGAGGGAGAGGGACGATTGTGATGGTCGGGGAGGGAGAGGGATGATTGTGATGGTCGGGGAGGGAGAGGGATGATTGTGATGGTCGGGGAGGGGGAGGGAGAGGGACGATTGTGATGGTCGGGGAGGGAGAGGGACGATTGTGATGGTCGAGGAGGGAGAGGGACGATTGTGATGGTCGGGGAGGGAGAGGGATGATTGTGATGGTCGGGGAGGGAGAGGGATGATTGTGATGGTCGGGGAGGGAGAGGGACGATTGTGATGGTCGGGGAGGGTGAGGGAGAGGGATGATTGTGATGGTCGAGGAGGGAGAGGGACGATTGTGATGGTCGGGGAGGGAGAGGGATGATTGTGATGGTCGGGGAGGGAGAGGGATGATTGTGATGGTCGGGGAGGGAGAGAGGGACGATTGTGATGGTCGGGGAGGGAGAGGGACGATTGTGATGGTCGGGGAGGGAGAGGGATGATTGTGATGGTCGAGGAGGGAGAGGGATGATTGTGATGGTCGGGGAGGGAGAGGGATGATTGTGATGGTCGAGGAGGGAGAGGGACGATTGTGATGGTCGGGGAGGGAGAGGGACGATTGTGATGGTCGGGGAGGGAGAGGGACGATTGTGATGGTCGGGGAGGGAGAGGGATGATTGTGATGGTCGGGGAGGGAGAGGGACGATTGTGATGGTCGGGGAGGGAGAGGGATGATTGTGATGGTCGAGGAGGGAGAGGGATGATTGTGATGGTCGAGGAGGGAGAGGGATGATTGTGATGGTCGGTGAGGGAGAGGGATGATTGTGATGGTCGAGGAGGGAGAGGGATGATTGTGATGGTCGGGGAGGGAGAGGGATGATTGTGATGGTCGGGGAGGGAGAGGGATGATTGTGATGGTCGGGGAGGGAGAGGGATGATTGTGATGGTCGGGCAGGTAGAGGGACGATTGTGATGGTCGGGGAGGGAGAGGGATGATTGTGATGGTCGGGGAGGGAGAGGGATGATTGTGATGGTCGGGGAGGGAGAGGGACGATTGTGATGGTCGGGGAGGGAGTGGGTTGTTTGTGATGGTCGGGGAGGGAGAGGGATGATTGTGATGGTCGGGGAGGGGGAGGGAGAGGGATGATTGTGATGGTCGGGGAGGGAGAGGGATGATTGTGATGGTCGGGGAGGGGGAGGGAGAGGGATGATTGTGATGGTCGGGGAGGGAGAGGGATGATTGTGATGGTCGGGGAGGGGGCGGGAGAGGGATGATTGTGATGGTCGGGGTGGGAGAGGGACGATTGTGATGGTCGGGGAGGGAGAGGGATGATTGTGATGGTCGGGGAGGGAGAGGGATGATTGTGATGGTCGGGGAGGGAGGGGGAGGGAGAGGGATGATTGTGATGGTCGGGGAGGGAGAGGGATGATTGTGATGGTCGGGGAGGGAGAGGGATGATTGTGATGGTCGGGGAGGGAGAGGGATGATTGTGTTGGTGGGGGTGGGGGAGGGAGAGGGATGATTGTGATTGTCGGGGAGGGAGAGGGATGATTGTGATGGTCGGGGAGGGAGAGGGACGATTGTGATGGTCGGGGAGGGAGAGGGATGATTGTGATGGTCGGGGAGGGAGAGGGATGATTGTCATGGTCGGGGAGGGGGAGGGAGAGGGATGATTGTGATGGTCGGGGAGGGAGAGGGATGATTGTGATGGTCGGGGAGGGAGAGGGATGATTGTGATGGTCGGGGAGGGAGAGGGATGATTGTGATGGTCGGGGAGGGAAAGGGACGATTGTGATGGTCGAGGAGGGAGAGGGATGATTGTGATGGTCGGGGAGGGAGAGGGACGATTGTGATGGTCGGGGAGGGAGAGGGATGATTGTGATGGTCGGGGAGGGAGAGGGACGATTGTGATGGTCGGGGAGGGAGAGGGAGAGGGGCGACTCGGAATAATTGCTATTACGAAGTATTTTATCTCCATCTGTTTTAAGTTTAGCTTATGTGTGCTTGTGTATGTGTGTGTGTGTGTGTGTGTGTGTGTGTGTGTGTGTATGTGTGTGTGTGTGTGTGTGTGTGTGTGTGTGTGTGTGTGTGTGTGTGTATGTGTGTGTGTGTGTGTGTGTGTGTGTGTGTGTGTGTGTGTGTGTGTATGTGTGTGTGTGTGTGTGTGTGTGTGTGTGTGTGTGTGTGTGTGTGTGTGTGTGTGTGTACATACATACGATGAACAATATGTTAATATTTTACATCAAATAACTAAAATAACTTCAAAAGTTGAAAAAAAATTTGAGTCGAAAGAAATTTAGTGAGTTTTGAGGTCACATCAAAACGAAGATAATTTTCCGTTGGGAAGTTCATTGAGACAATAAAAGCCTTCACAAGGAGTGATAATGTCTGTTATATTTCCAAAGAAAATATGTAAGAGTGCAAATCATCTTTCAGCTTTGTGTTGCAACAGGACGCGAGATAAGACAAGGTGACCCGAGGTGCCGAAGTTGAAGAAGATGAAGAGGAAGAAGAAGAAGAAGAAGAAGAAGAAGAAGAAGAAGAAGAAGAAGAAGAAGAAGAAGAAGAAGAAGAAGAAGAAGAAGAAGAAGAAGAAGAAGAAGAAGAAGAAGAAGAAGAAGAAGAGTGATATAAAATAGTATCCTTGAGGGTAAGACAGTTAAATCCAAGCCAGGCAGTGTGGCTTACTTCCACTGGTATCAGTTAAACTTCTACAAGCTGGCTTGGTTACCTCACATCACTTAGAAAACCACTTTGCATTCTGAAAATTTCTTTGAATAAAAGCTTATTTAATATTTCTTCTTCTTTCTTGCATGAGACAAGAAACATAAAACCTCATTAACATGATTCTCTCTTGTGGTTTCTTGAGGTTTCTTGCAGTTTCTTGTGATTTCTTGAACATGGTAGAACCAACAAAGAAAAAAATCGTGTTTGTTCCAATCCCAGAAACGTAATGAATTAACTACAGACTCACCCTCCTCAGATTTATATACCCTCCTAGTCATCCTATTTTGCTCTATCTTCTCTAAGTGCCCAAACCTTCTATCTCAACAACCCCTTCTTTACCCTGGGAATAATATTGTTGGTAACCCCGCACCTTCTACTCTCCAAGCTACGATGGTGTCAGGCTTGAATTAACTCTTAGAGATACTCAGGAATGCGTTCTGACACTTGGCAGGTGAGGCGGAGCCTCAGTGAGGATATTTTGTGCGTGAAACTGTGTACTAGTGAGGATCTTTTGTGCGTGAAGCCGAGTACTAGTAAATCCTTGGATAATATCTGTGTTTAAGTGTTCTCAAGGTGAGAGCAAAATCAATAGAGTGAGGTGGGTGAGGTCCTCAACCAGACGTGGATGGTAAACAATCACTACCATTACCATAAACGCCACCACTCACTTCTCGCTGTTACACAATCGCCACCATATATATACATTATATATGGAGGAGAGATATTAAATGGAGAGTTAGAGGTATTGGGAAGATGGAGGGAATATTTTGAGGAATTGTTAAATGTTGATGAAGATAGGGAAGCTGTGATTTCGTGTATATGGCAAGGAGGAACAACATCTTGTAGGAGTGAGGAAGAGCCAGTTGTGAGTGTGGGGGAAGTTCGTGAGGCAGTAAGTAAAATGAAAGGGGGTAAGGCAGCCGGGATTGATGGGATAAAGATAGAAATGTTAAAAGCAGGTGGGGATATAGTTTTGGAGTGGTTGGTGCAATTATTTAATAAATGTATGGAAGAGGGTAAGGTACCTAGGGATTGGCAGAGAGCATGCATAGTTCCTTTGTATAAAGGCAAAGGGGATAAAAGAGAGTGCAAAAATTATAGGGGGATAAGTCTGTTGAGTATACCTGGTAAAGTGTATGGTAGAGTTATTATTGAAAGAATTCAAAGTAAGACGGAGAATAGGATAGCAGATGAACAATGAGGCTTTAGGAAAGGTAGTGGGTGTGTGGACCAGGTGTTTACAGTGAAACATATAAGTGAACAGTATTTAGATAAGGCTAAAGAGGTCTTTGTGGCATTTATGGATTTGGAAAAGGCGTATGACAGGGTGGATAGGGGGGCAATGTGGCAGATGTTGCAGGTGTATGGTGTAGGAGGTAGGTTACTGAAAGCAGTGAAGAGTTTTTACGAGGATAGTGAGGCTCAAGTTAGAGTATGTAGGAAAGAGGGAAATTATTTCCCAGTAAAAGTAGGCCTTAGACAAGGATGTGTGATGTCACCGTGGTTGTTTAATATATTTATAGATGGGGTTGTAAGAGAAGTAAATGCGAGGGTCTTGGCAAGAGGCGTGGAGTTAAAAGATAAAGAATCACACATAAAGTGGGAGTTGTCACAGTTGCTCTTTGCTGATGACACTGTGCTCTTGAGAGATTCTGAAGAGAAGTTGCAGAGATTGGTGGATGAAATTTGTAGGGTGTGCAAAAGAAGAAAATTGAAAGTGAATACAGGAAAGAGTAAGGTTATGAGGATAACAAAAAGATTAGGTGATGAAAGATTGGATATCAGATTGGAGGGAGAGAGTATGGAGGAGGTGAATGTATTCAGATATTTGGGAGTGGACATGTCAGCGGATGGGTCTATGAAAGATGAGGTGAATCATAGAATTGATGAGGGGAAAAGGGTGAGTGGTGCACTTAGGAGTCTGTGGAGACAAAGAACTTTGTCCTTGGAGGCAAAGAGGGGAATGTATGAGAGTATAGTTTTACCAACTCTCTTATATGGGTGTGAAGCATGGGTGATGAATGTTGCAGCGAGGAGAAGGCTGGAGGCAGTGGAGATGTCATGTCTGAGAGCAATGTGTGGTGTGAATATAATGCAGAGAATTCGTAGTTTGGAAGTTAGGAGGAGGTGCGGGATTACCAAAACTGTTGTCCAGAGGGCTGAGGAAGGGTTGTTGAGGTGGTTCGGACATGTGGAGAGAATGGAGCGAAACAGAATAACTTCAAGAGTGTATCAGTCTGTAGTGGAAGGAAGGCGGGGTAGGGGTCGGCCTAGGAAAGGTTGGAGGGAGGGGGTAAAGGAGGTTTTGTGTGCGAAGGGCTTGGACTTCCAGCAGGCATGCGTGAGCGTGTTTGATAGGAGTGAATGGAGACAAATGGTTTTTAATACTTGACGTGCTGTTGGAGTGTGAGCAAAGTAACATTTATGAAGGGGTTCAGGGAAACCGGCAGGCCGGACTTGAGTCCTGGAGATGGGAAGTACAGTGCCTGCACTCTGAAGGAGGGGTGTTAATGTTGCAGTTTAAAAACTGTAGAGTAAAGCACCCTTCTGGCAAGACAGTGATGGAGTGAATGATGGTGAAAGTTTTTCTTTTTCGGGCCACCCTGCTTTGGTGGGAATCGGCCAGTGTGATAATAAAAAATATATATATATATATATATATATATATATATATATATATATATATATATATATATATATATATATATATATATATATATATATATATATATATATGTTTGTGTGTGTGTGTATACTCACCTAATTGTGGTGGGTTCAGGGGTCGAGACTTGGCTCCTGGCCCGCCTCTTCACTGATCGCTACTAGGACCTCTCTCTCTCTCTCTCTCTCTCTCTCTCTCTCTCTCTCTCTCGCTCTCTCTCTCTCTCTCTCTCTCTCTCTCTCTCTCTCTCTCTCTCTCTCTGCTTCCTGAGCTTTGTCATACCTAGTCTTAAAGCTATGTATAATTCCTGCCTCCACTACATGACTTGCTAGGATATTCCACATCCTGTCGACTCTATGACTGAAGAAATACTTCCTAACATCCCTGTGACTCGTCTGAGTCTTCAGCTTCCAATTGTGACCCCTTGTTTCTGTGTCCCATCTCTGGAACTTCCTGTCTCTGTCCACCTTGTCTATTCCACGCAGTATTTTGATGTCGTTATCATGTCTCCGCTGACCCTCCGGTCCGCGCGCGCGCGCGCGTGTGTGTGTGTGTGTATGTGTGTGTGGTGATTCTGTAACGACAAGGACTTTCTTTTGTATATAATAAACGTATATTTTGTCCCCTCAGGTACCTGGCCACTGTATGTCTTGTTATAACCAGGTTGTTAAGTACAGATAGTTGACGTATTTGCGAATTCCAATCATTTCATTCATTTTTTCCTTCCTTAATGTTGCAAAGTAAATAGAAAGACGTTTATATTGATTTTAAGGTCGTAGTTTGATATCCAGAGAGACTCTCTTGTCAGTGTGTAATGAGGCAGTGAGGAACACTGTGTCATGCTAGGTAACTAGTGACTCTCAGAGGCAGTGAGGAACACTGTGTCATGCTGAGTAACTAGTGGCCCTCAAAGGCAGTGAGAATCACTGTGTCATGCAAGGTAACTAGTGACTCTCAGAGGCAGTGAGGAACACTGTGTCATGCTGAGTAACTAGTGGCCCTCAGAGGCAGTGAGGAACACTGTGTCATGCTGAGTAACTAGTGGCCCTCAGAGGCAGTGAGAATCACTGTGTCATGCTGAGTAACTAGTGGCCCTCAAAGGCAGTGAGAATCACTGTGTCATGCTGAGTGAGGTCCTCACACAGTACAAACATCAGTTTGAAGAGAGAAGTTGAAACAAGGCGACCAACACTCACATGGACGGAGGTGTGAGTTACTCTGCACCAGAATAATTACCTGTTGAGCCGCTAGGCATTTCTTGGCTCAGGTAACTGAGTTCCGGGTAGTATAAATATAGGAATGGCTAATAACTATTAGGAGTTTTTTCCTGTAATTACAATAATGTAACTACTATTTTTTTTTTACTTTGAATTAAAAAATATTAATGATGTATGAAGTCTTTCTTCATTAATTAAATTAATTTTTGGTGTGAGGCCTTTTGAGGCCTTTTTAGTGTAGAAACACACGTACGTGTCCGTACTTGCATTTTACGCACGAGGCAATACCTTGCAGGTAAGTACGCCATCTTATATATTATGTATCTTCACCCTGGTAAGGAGGTAAAGGATAAGACACGGGAAGGATGTAAATGGTTTGAGTACGGAGGAGAGAGGAAGAGAAGTAGGATGATAAAGATGTAAGTGAGACATCCACTGTTGATTACTACGGGAAAATGAATGTGTTGAATTTACTTTTAAGTTAAAATGACATGTGTATATTTTCCACACGTCCCAGCCCACGTACACGAGTATATATGAAACCATACCCCCGGCCGGGATTGAACCCGCGGTCATAGAGTCTCAAAACTCCAGCCCGTCGCGTTAGCCACTAGACCACGAGTATATATGGAAGTGTGTGTACTTGTACACACACTTTTAATATATACATACATGAAGTTCTTAACCTTGTGATAAGTTACTGCTCCGTGGGCTTGTATGTGCAAGGTTAGTGTAAGTAGCTTGCTACTTGGTACCGTCTTCCGCCTTCTTTGTTTCCGTGGATGAGTAAGACTGATGTGCAACAGTTGGGTAATTTTTAATTTTATTCACTTGATCAACAGATTTCTTCAGTCGAATACAGAGGTGAATTTAATATTATCAACATGAGAAGCAGTGAAGTGGTAATTTTGAGGTGGTCAGTCACTCGGTTTTGAAGAAATAATTTTGTGGTGGTCAGTCCCTCTACCTTGAAGAAGTTAAAGTGAGAGGTAATTAGTCCCTCAAGCTAAACAAGTGTTCAGCTTCATAGCCTCAGTCGCTGTCATCTTGTCGATGTTACACATCATTAATAAAATAACAGTTATTCATCTTGATGTTCAGGTGTTCGTAGGTGTCACAGCAGTGATGGATTTCTCATTTTGTTTTTTTTATGTAGATTGTATCAGATGTTAGCCAGTCTTCATCGATCAGAGTTACCCGGTATCCGTCGATCAGGTGTTACCCGGTATTCGTCGATCAGGTGTTACCCGGTATTCGTCGATCAGGTGTTACCCGGTATTCGTCAATCAGGTGTTACCCGGTATTCGTCAATCAGGTGTTACCCGGTATTCGTCAATCAGGTGTTACCCGGTATTCGTCAACCAGCTGTTAGCCAGAGTTCGTCTACTCCTGGTGGATCACTCAGTATTCATTGCATGCTCATCATTGTGACTGCAACATCTCACTTTCTGTTGCTTGGGTCATCGTAAGTGTTGTGTACTGGGCTTCACTGATTACGTAGGCCATAACGCTGATCGCTAGAGAGGTGGATCTTTCTGTCAGGTCAGTAGAGTTCGCTAATACTGTGCTGCTGAAGTGTCTTGATCTTGTCGAGTATATGGCGTCAATATCGTGTAATACATTGAGGTCCTCCATTTGGTTTCTGTCTTTCAAGCAGTTAATTGGACCACATTGAAGTGCTTGATGTTCTACTCTCTGGAGTTTCAACATGTTGGTTGTTGTGATTAATACAGTGCTACACGTGGATTTCCAAACACTTGGTGCACCATAATCTTGCAGAGATGTTTTTTGATGTAGGGTGAAGCCTCTCTGTATCTTAATAGTCAGTGGGGTCAGGTTTGTTGCTAAATTTACTGTCTCTGACGTAGTTAGTGGAGTTCAGCAGCCTGTCAGTTTCCTAAGCCAAGATCTTGCTGGTACTTTTAATGGTGATTTCTTTATTGTTTTCAGTCCTCGTTACGTAACACCCTACTATGCTTATCCGTACTTAAAGGTTTCATGTGTTATCCCAGTTAGGTGTCCCGTCCAGTTCGTTATCCGTCATTTTAATCACGTTTCCTTAGTTACATCTGTTGTTACCTGCTGGGGTGTAGGACAGTACATGTTTTACTTCGTCGACGAACTGGGTTCAACTGTGTCCAGGTATTCTGACTGTGGAAGGTCATTTGACAGAGTTGTTGAATAATATCGACACCTGGAGAAGCCTTGTGCCACTCTAGCTGTTAGTGTGAAGACTCTAACTGTTTCATAGCTGAAGGACGGGATGAAATTTCTGTTGTTCACAAAACTGTTCATCACTCTCATGAATGTTCAGTTGTGGTCGTGTATGTCTTTTACTTCGAACATTAGATAAACCTTGGTAATCGAACACCGACAAGTGGTTTATAAAAGACGTGAAAGTAAACACTAGGACATATATGTATTAGAAAAGAGATTAGAAGAACACATTTTGATTTATATCAACAATTTATGTTTTATCTCTTGCAAACAAATTAAGGATAGTTCCTTAAAATATCTGATATATTATTGTCACTATTAAGATATCCCTGACATATCACACAGCTTTTTATACTCTCTCTCTCTATACTCCTCAATAAGTGGAAAATCAAACACACAGTGTTCAAAAAAAGTGACCGTAATTTTGACCACATACTCTGCATATAGTCTGATCATCATTTGTGTATATAGCAAACTGACAGACGCACTATCAGCAAAGACTAAGCCTGGCTTACAACATCAGTCAGCCTGTTTACATTGCCAGTTGTACCGTAAATGTTGCATTCCTATAACATTCAGCTACAATATTTACTTCTCCTCTAATATTTTTCCTAATTCCTGACAAAAATATACCCAATTAAATTCTACCTTTTTTCTTCGCGATGCGTTTTTTGAGTAATTTATCAAGTTCCTCATGTGTGAGGAAATCCAGAAGAATTGTACAGGAATTAATAATGATCTGTTTTTTAATCTTTGTAACTGGCTTCTCCAGTGATGATGCTGTTGTCATTATTCTGGTCAAGTGACGTCACTGATGATATAGAATCAGTAATAATGAAGAAGTCATCTTTAATGTCATCAGATGATGAGTAAGACACATGCAACAGTGTGGTAGCTTAAATGACGAGGCGTTCCGACCTGCTCGACAGACTTCTTCAGTCAAAATACAGAGAAGACTGAACACATCGACTACAGGGTGAGGGACTGAGTATCTCAATCTCCTCATCTTCTCTCGTTCTCTTCATTTGACCGAAGAAGCCACTGGCTGGCGACACGTTTCAAGAATAAAGATACCCAGATGTTGCGCAAGTGTCTCATTTATCAACTTATCGGTTTTATAAGCCATTTATTCGGAAGTGATGTTGTTCAGGAGTTTTGTAGTGTTGACGTGACTGAGGACGATAACCAAAGCATCATTAACATACCTTAACCACTGTCTCTTGTTCTCTGCACAAGACTGAAGAAGACCCTGGTGGGCGAAACCTATCCTTGGTAAATGTCTTGATACTTGCATATATCTTTCTTACAATACTTGCCCGAGTTAATAACCAACTTTTGGGTAAAGACATGTCTAGCATAGGCCAATAGGCCTGCTGTAGTGCTCTTCTATCTTGATGTTCCTACTTTTCGTGGCGATAGGAGAGGACAGTGGCCGAGGGGTGCGTGATATCTAGTGACCTCTTGTGACCCCTATCTTGAGAGGATCCTAATCTATCTTTGGGGAAGAAAAGAACAGGCCACTGGTGAGGGACGATGGTTACGGATCTAATCTGGCTGACACCTACATCAGTTTTAGTATTGGATCTCCCTCATCCTCTTGTGCTCTCACTGAGAGGCGAAACTAAATTTTGGGTGTCTGTCATATTCCACAGTGTAGTCTAAAAATATGGACGAGGGTAACGTAATGAAGGGAGTATACTACTGGAGAGGCTGCCTGCAGAGCAGCACCCGGGCATCTGCTCACTGCTGGATGTGCAGGAACAGCAGGTGTTGGGAGACTTGCTCTTGTGTCTCTCCTTGCCCAGGATTCTACCCGTTTGTTTTCGTTTGTGAGCTGAATGCTTTACCGTCCTTGTTTCTAAGGTAATAATAGTAGTAGTGTAACTAGACGTAATTATTGCTATTGATGATGCTGTAGTGGTAGTAGTAACGGTTGTAGTAGCAGAATTATTACTGTAGCAGCAACAGTAACTGGACCCCTCTCGCTTGTAGACGAAGACGCACGCACACACATACACACACACACACACACACACACACACACACACACACACACTCACACACACACACACACACACACACACACACACACACACACACACACACACACACACACTCACACACACACACACACACACACACACACACACACACACACACACACACACACACACACACACACACACACACACACACACACACACACACACACACACACACACACACACACACACACACACACACACACACACACACACACACACACACACACACACACACACACACACACACACACACACACACACACACACACACACACACACACACACACTCACACACACACACACACACACACACACTCACACACACACACACACACACTCACACACACACACACACACACACACACACACACACACACACACACACACACACACACACACACACACACACACACACACACACACACACACACTCACACACACACACACACACACACACACACACACACACACACTCACACACACACACACACACACACACACACACACACACACACACACACACACTCACACACACACACACACACACACTCACACACACACACACACACACACACACACACTCACACACACACACACACACACACACACACTATTGAAGGTAACACTCACCAGAGGGCCAGCAAGTGGAAGAACAGTGACTTCTAAAAGGCAGATGAAGTCGCAGCAGCAGCACTAGTAGCAGCAGTAGTAACAGCAGCAGAGGCAGTAACTGCTGTGACTCTCCAAGACAAAGGTTAATAAGATGAGGATCTGTTGTGTAAGTTTCCACTTTATCTCTTTTATTTATCTTCTCTTACAAACTGTCTCTTTGTATCTTAGTCTCTCAGTTCTTCTCCCGCTATCTCGTTCTCTCTCTTTCTCTCCCTCTATCTCAGTCTCACCATCCTTGGACGTTATGCCGCATTCGGTAATGTGTTTTTCACAATAGCGTTTTTTTCGATTCGATGTCTCTCCCCTCCTCTTGTGTGTATTTAATTACTACTACACTATATAGCTCATTTCTTTCTCCAGCGTCACCACATTTGACTAAGCCATAGAAAACTAATCTTGGAATTCGAAATTTCAGAAAGTTGTGGATATTCAGTTTGTTGATGGCCGCCCTGAACAGTACTGTCTGCCATTAATTCCTCTTTAGTGTCTCTCTTAAAGATGTTGAGACGAACCTACAAACATCTCAAAATGTGTGAAGCATCTGGGATTTTTTTTATTTTTTGTGAGCAAGAGTTGGCACTAATTAAAGACAGGTTTCTAGAGCCAGTGAGATGGTCTGAAGATAATCAAGCAGTTCGGACTGATTGAGGTCTGGCTGAAGAAGCAATGATTGCTGCCAGATTTCGTGGACACTTTGGCATGACTCAGTTATGTGCCGGGGGTCCGCGGCCCCCACTTTGGGAACCAAATGTCTTAAACAGACAAGGATGCTGAGACTGAAAGAAATGATCTGAAGTATTCAGGGTGGTCGAGACAAAAAGTGATGGTCTAAAGTGACCGTTTAGCGGCCTCTGAGTTTAATGACTCACTTGCCATGGGTTGACAACCCACCCGTTCCGTGAACTGTCCCGTTTAGGTTATATGATATTGTTTGATGAAGACGAAGCCGTCAAGACCGAACTAGATTTGAAACAAACGAACAAGGTGTTGATGGTAAGCAAGATTGTCCGTGTCAGTAGTGAGGCTGCCACGGACAGCCAGACAGTGATGCAGCTCAGTGAGGTGGTTGGCACGGAGCAGCGGCACGTGGCAGCGAGCGGCGGCGGCAGCACACTGGCACTGTGGCACTCTGTGATGCCACAAGATGAGTGTCCCGCCCACACCGACCCATGACCTGCGCGGCACCACTCCTTTCCCACCCCATGACCCTCTCCCTTCCTCCCTCCTTCCCTTTCCTCTCTCTCACCCTCCCAACGTCCCTCTCCCGGACCTTCCCTCCCTCTTTCTCACTCTCACCCCCTCCTTCCGTTCCTCCTCTCCTCTCCCTTTACTTCCAACTTTTCCTTTTCAGTCTCCATACATCTTTCCATCTTAATTGCTGGTCGACAACGATTAACCAATGTTTTCAGGAACCAGGACTCAACCCCCACAAACACAGCTCGGTAAATACACACACACACACACACACACACACACACACACACACACACACACACACACACACAGGTTTGTGTTGTGTTTCAATAAGCTTTGAAAATATCTGTCTGGTTTGGTTAAAAGTATGTGATACAGATTAAATAAATCCCGTTCACAGTGTGT
>NC_091318.1:29105597-29173097 GCF_038502225.1 Cherax quadricarinatus | reverse complement strand
AGTTTTATAGTATTAAACAACGAAGTGGAAATTATATTTCCATTTTTTTTGTTTACCAGGGTAGGTTCGGCATTCCTGCTCTCAATAAAGGAATGAAATATAGTTACAGAAATTAAAAAAATGGAGTAGGTAAATTATGTTATTTTACATACGTAAACCACAGTAAAGTTAGATTACTTTGTTAGTCTTGGCGATATCAGATATTTGCATAACTATGTTTCCTGTATTCCTTGAGAATGGGGGCGAAACTCCAGATTTATTTTTATTTAATTGCGATTTGCTCACTGAGGTCATTAACATGAGAATGTAATTTATAGCAAAACTATTGATTTAAAGTGAGTATATCTACTTGGAAAGTGATAGTCACCGAAGAAACAACAAATACTATCTATATAGATAAACTCAAGAGATATACGTATGTACATGTATAAAGGTGTCTTCCACACCTTTCCCTTGGCTCACACTACTGCCAAGAATAAGGTGACAGATCAATATTCGTGTATCCTATATACCGCTTCCATCCACCAACCCTTCAAGGAAATGGGGGGCGGGGCTGATGCTGGTGAAGGGCTCCTGATCCAAGGAAGTGGGGTTATCTTCTTTTTCCTAGATCAAACATGATTACTTTACATTTCCCAGGCGCTGTATGGCTCCACCAGGTTTAGCGCTTCCAGTGAATAAAATATAATTATTTCATTAAGTGAATTTCCGAACATTTTGTATTTGTGCTTATGTTATTGTTGCGAAAGTGAATTGCTTAAATACGAAATTAATTTGACCATCTTTAATAAATGTACACACTGAATCGATTATTTGAGTCGAGACATACTCCCTGGCCTCGTATCCTTGGCTCTGACTTGTCAAGTGTTAATAGTGATTTACAGTCTTCCTAAATACAGTAGAGTTTATTACTTACGTTTGAGTAATTTATGAATTTGATGAGGGGAGAGAAAATTATAGTTTATTATTATTATTATTTATTATTATTATTTTTACTATTATTATTTATTTATTATCACACTGGCCGATTCCCACCAAGGCAGGGTGGCCAGAAAAAGAAAAACTTTCACCATCATTCACTCCATCACTGTCTTGCCAGAAGGGTGCTTTACACTACAGTTTTTAAACTGCAACATTAACACCCCTCCTTCAGAGTGCAGGCACTGTACTTCCCATCTCCAGGACTCAAGTCCGGCCTGCCGGTTTCCCTGAACCCCTTCATAAATGTTACTTTGCTCACACTCCAACAGCACGTCAAGTATTAAAAACCATTTGTCTCCATTCACTCCTATCAAACACGCTCACGCATGCCTGCTGGAAGTCCAAGCCCCTCGCACACAAAACCTCCTTTGCCCCCTCCCTCCAACCTTTCCTAGGCCGACCCCTACCCCGCCTTCCTTCCACTACAGACTGATACACTCTTGAAGTTATTCTGTTTCGCTCCATTCTCTCCACATGTCCGAACCACCTCAACAACCCTTCCTCAGCCCTCTGGACAACAGTTTTGGTAATCCCGCACCTCCTCCTAACTTCCAAACTACGAATTCTCTGCATTATATTCACACCACACATTGCTCTCAGACATGACATCTCCACTGCCTCCAGCCTTCTCCTCGCTGCAACATTCATCACCCATGCTTCACACCCATATAAGAGCGTTGGTAAAACTATACTCTCATACATTCCCCTCTTTGCCTCCAAGGACAAAGTTCTTTGTCTCCACAGACTCCTAAGTGCACCACTCACCCTTTTCCCCTCATCAATTCTGTGATTCACCTCATCTTTCATAGACCCATCCGCTGATACGTCCACTCCCAAATATCTGAACACATTCACCTCCTCCATACTCTCCCTCCAATCTGATATCCAATCTTTCATCACCTAATCTTTTTGTTATCCTCATAACCTTACTCTTTCCTGTATTCACTTTCAATTTTCTTCTTTTGCACACCCTACCAAATTCATCCACCAATCTCTGCAACTTCTCTTCAGAATCTCCCAAGAGCAGACAGCAGACAGTAAACGGATGGGGTTGTAGGCGCCCTTATAAACACAAACATTAAATATATATCAGGAACGTGCACGGTAAGCTGTCCAATATACAAAAACAGTTAGAAACAGAAATACAAATAGCTAGAGCTTCATTTAAGGAGGTTATTAATAGAATATTCAAGAGGTTGCTAGTAGAAATGAGTAAATCAACCATTCAAATCATTATGAAACTGTGTGTAGTCTGTGGTCAGTCAAACAAACGGGCTTCCACATGGATAAATTGTCATTGTGGAAATTGGTGTCACGCCCCTTGTGCAGATATCCAAGAACTAGCTACAAGCAGTATTAAAACAGGGAAATGTTTTTGGGTATGCCCAAATGAGATAAATCTGTGGACTAAAATCACAAGGGTATTAAAAGAGGACAACATCAAAGCTGCTTTCATAGAAAACCTGGAAGCTTTCTACAACAGATGGGAACATAAAAAGTCTGGGCTGAATGGTACTGCCCTTGATACTGGCCATGTAGTCAGAAACTGTAAGGCTAGAGATGAAGTCCTGGTAGTCAGTAAATGTGGGGCTGATAGTGCTGTCCTGGGAGACAGTAATGGTGAAGCTGGAGGTGCTGTCCTGGGAGACAGTAATGGTGAAGCTGGAGGTGCTGTCCTGGGAGACAGTAGTGGTGAAGCTGGAGGTGCTGTCCTGGGAGACAGTAATGGTGAAGCTGGAGGTGCTGTCCTGGGAGACAGTAATGGTGAAGCTGGAGGTGCTGTCCTGGGAGACAGTAATGGTGAAGCTGGAGATGCTGTCCTGGGAGACAGTAATGGTGAAGCTTGAGATTTTGTCCAGGTAGTCGGGAATTATACGCAGGAAGGAATACATATAAATGACCTCATAGGGGACTGGAGCCATAGTAGGGAAACAAGTGTAGTCAAAGATAAGATAAAACCAATATTGCAAACTAGAAATACCGCAGGAAATAGCAAACAAGAGGACCCCACTAGCAATAGTGAGGATATATTACCAAAAACAACTGGTGGGGGCTCCATTGTTGGTGCTAGGGATGATAGAAGTAAGACAGGGAAACATGCACCAACAGGGAATACAGTCACAGAAACCCAAGGCAAACGGAAACCAAGCCTGAGCACATACTATGCACTTGGCATCTGCTGGCATGGGAAATCTGGAAAAACAGATGGGACGTGCAACTATGACCACCCTAGAAAATGCCATGCCCATATGACAACAGGAAAATGCAAACTCCCTTCCTGTAAGCTGTTTCACCCTGAACTGTGTACCTCTTCAGTACAGGAAAGACTGTGCTATAACTTAAATTGCCAGGCATACCATCTAAAGGGGACAAAAAGATACAAAACATCCAGGCCATGGGAAAACCTGGGTAGCCACAACCACTCAAGAGGGAGAGGTTTTTTAGTGCCAGGAAGGAAAAAAAACTGGCAGGAAATGGCAGAAATCGTACACCAAATCCAGTCATTCCTGGAGTGGAACCACAGTCGATGGCCTCCACTCCAAACCAACAGATACAGATACTAATGCCGAAAAAAAATCCCCCCCCCCCAGTACCAACAATACCACCAGTCCGATAACATTCTTCTTTGCAAATATACAGGGTCTAAAGCCAGCAACAAACAGCAAAATACCTTTCATCCGTGGACTGCTTGCAGAGGCAAAGGCAATGTTCGCGGCTTTCACTGAGACCCACATAAAGGATCACTTGGACAACGAAATATGGATCCCAGGTTACAACCTATACAGATGTGACAGAGTGAACAGGCAAAAGGGGGGGGGGGGGGTTGGCCTGTACATTGCAGAGTCACTTGTTTGCACAGAACTGCTTAATGCCTCAAATGATGTAGTGGAAGTTTTAGCAGTAAAGGTCGAGAACCAAAACCTAGTCATTGTGGTAGTCTACAAGCCTCCGGATGCAACATCCCAGCAATTCCAGGAACAGCTGTTAAAAATTGACCACTGTCTGGAAAATCTTCCAGCTCCTGCACCCAACATCTTGCTCCTAGGGGATTTCAACTTAAGGCACCTAAAATGGAGGAATATAGCAAATAATATTGTTGCAGTAATAACACCAGGAGGCAGCTCTGATGAAAACTCACACTCACACGAGCTTTTAAATCTCTGCACAAAATTCAATTTAAACCAGCAAATAATAGAGCCTACTAGACTGGAGAATACACTAGACCTCATCTTCACTAACAATGATGATCTGATAAGAAATGTCACCATATCAAAAACAATATACTCAGATCACAACATAATTGAGGTTCAGACATGTATGCGTGGAGCCCCAGACCGACATAATGAGACTAGTCACGAGGGAGCATTCACCAAATTCAACTTCAATAACAAAAACATAAAGTGGGACCAAGTAAACCAAGTCCTAACCGATATAAGCTGGGAAGATATACTAAGCAACACAGACCCCAACTTATGCCTAGAACATATTAACTCGGTGGCACTCGATGTATGCACAAGGCTTATTCCTCTAAGAAAAAGGAGGAGTAGATGTAAAATAGAAAGAGACAGGCGCTCCCTTTACAGGCGACGGAAAAGAATAACAGAGCGGCTAAAAGAGGTCAATATATCTGAAATGCGTAGGGAGACACTGGTCAGAGAAATAGCAAGCATCGAACTTAAGCTAAAAGAATCCTTTAGGAGTCAGGAATCGCGGGAAGAACTAAAAGCCATAAATGAAATCGAAAGAAACCCAAAGTATTTCTTCTCCTATGCCAAATCAAAATCGAGAACAACGTCCAGTATTGGGCCCCTACTTAAACAAGATGGGTCCTACACAGATGACAGCAAGGAAATGAGTGAGCTACTCAAGTCCCAATATGACTCAGTTTTTAGAAAGCCGCTATATGACTCAGTTTTTAGCAAGCCGCTAACCAGACTGAGAGTCGAAGATCAAAATGAATTTTTTATGAGAGAGCCACAAAATTTGATTAACACAAGCCTATCCGATGTTATCCTGACGCCAAATGACTTCGAACAGGCGATAAATGACATGCCCATGCACTCTGCCCCAGTGCCCCAGGGCCAGACTCATGGAACTCTATGTTCATCAAGAACTGCAAGAAGCCCCTATCACGAGCCTTTTCCATCCTGTGGAGAGGGAGCATGGACACGGGGGTCGTCCCACAGTTACTAAAAACAACAGACATAGCCCCACTCCACAAAGGGGGCAGTAAAGCAACAGCAAAGAACTACAGACCAATAGCACTAACATCCCATATCATAAAAATCTTTGAAAGGGTCCTAAGAAGCAAGATCACCACCCATCTAGAAACCCATCAGTTACACAACCCAGGGCAACATGGGTTTAGAACAGGTCGCTCCTGTCTGTCTCATCTATTGGATCACTACGACAAGGTCCTAAATGCACTAGAAGACAAAAAGAATGCAGATGTAATATATACAGACTTTGCAAAAGCCTTCGACAAGTGTGACCATGGCGTAATAGCGCACAAAATGCGTGCTAAAGGAATAACAGGAAAAGTCGGTCGATGGATCTATAATTTCCTCACTAACAGAACACAGAGAGTAGTCGTCAACAGAGTAAAGTCCGAGGCAGCTACGGTGAAAAGCTCTGTTCCACAAGGCACAGTACTCGCTCCCATCTTGTTCCTCATCCTCATATCCGACATAGACAAGGATGTCAGCCACAGCACCGTGTCTTCCTTTGCAGATGACACCCGAATCTGCATGACAGTGTCTTCCATTGCAGACACTGCAAGGCTCCAGGCGGACATCAACCAAATCTTTCAGTGGGCTGCAGAAAACAATATGAAGTTCAACGATGAGAAATTTCAATTACTCAGATATGGTAAACATGAGGAAATTAAATCTTCATCTGAGTACAAAACAAATTCTGGCCACAAAATAGAGCGAAACACCAACGTCAAAGACCTGGGAGTGATCATGTCGGAGGATCTCACCTTCAAGGACCATAACATTGTATCAATCGCATCTGCTAGAAAAATGACAGGATGGATAATGAGAACCTTCAAAACTAGGGAGGCCAAGCCCATGATGACACTCTTCAGGTCACTTGTTCTATCTAGGCTGGAATATTGCTGCACACTAACAGCACCTTTCAAGGCAGGTGAAATTGCCGACCTAGAAAATGTACAGAGAACTTTCACGGCGCGCATAACGGAGATAAAACACCTCAATTACTGGGAGCGCTTGAGGTTCCTAAACCTGTATTCCCTGGAACGCAGGAGGGAGAGATACATGATTATATACACCTGGAAAATCCTAGAGGGACTAGTACCGAACTTGCACACGAAAATCACTCACTACGAAAGCAAAAGACTTGGCAGACGATGCACCATCCCCCCAATGAAAAGCAGGGGTGTCACTAGCACGTTAAGAGACCATACAATAAGTGTCAGGGGCCCGAGACTGTTCAACTGCCTCCCAGCACACATAAGGGGGATTACCAACAGACCCCTGGCAGTCTTCAAGCTGGCACTGGACAAGCACCTAAAGTCAGTTCCTGATCAGCCGGGCTGTGGCTCGTACGTTGGTTTGCATGCAGCCAGCAGCAACAGCCTGGTTGATCAGGCTCTGATCCACCAGGAGGCCTGGTCACAGACCGGGCCGCGGGGGCGTTGACCCCCGGAACTCTCTCCAGGTAAACTCCAGCACAGTGTCATCAGCAAAGAGCAACTGTGACAACTCCCACTTTATGTGTGATTCTTTATCTTTTAACTCCACGCCTCTTGCCAAGACCCTCGCATTTACTTCTCTTACAACCCCATCTATAAATATATTAAACAACCATGGTGACATCACGCATCCCTGTCTAAGGCCTACTTTTACTGGGAAATAATTTCCGTCTTTCCTACATACTGTAACTTGAGCCTCACTATCCTCGTAAAAACTCCACTGCTTTCAGTAACCTACCTCCTACACCATACACCTGCAACATCTGCCACATTGCCCCCCTATCCACCCTGTCATACGCCTTTTCCAAATCCATAAATGCCACAAAGACCTCTTTAGCCTTATCTAAATACTGTTCACTTATATGTTTCACTGTAAACACCTGGTCCACACACCCCCTACCTTTCCTAAAGCCTCCTTGTTCATCTGCTATCCTATTCTCCGTCTTACTCTTAATTCTTTCAATAATAACTCTACCATACACTTTGCCAGGTATACTCAACAGACTTATTAATTATTATTATTATATACTGTGAAGCATTAAACCTCTACGGGTCATACAGCGCCTGGGAAATAGGAGGTAATCAGGTGTGATCCAATTAAGGGAAGGGTAGCCTCAGTTTCTTGGAAGTATGCAATACTGATTCTTAAAAATATTCTCATTAATGCATGAGAAATTTTTCGGAATCATTATTGCAGGGCAGTTCAGCTTTTTTGGCAGACTGCTTAGAATGCACTGCATGTACACTGATACACTGTATATACGTCGGTGCATATACCTTGTGTCATGGCTGAGAGGGAGCCATTGGGTTTGTTGGGGGAGGTATAGGGGAGGGAAGGCTACCTCAGCAAGAAGTCAATATGTGTCCATCTCCCTCCCTTGCTACTCTTCCACCCCCCTCTCTCTGTCATTAGTCATGGGGGATAGAGGGGGTGTTATCCACCTCCGTCACATGCCTACACTCCCTTATAACATGTTTATCCAGCATTCCCCATGTAGAATACCCTATGAGTGTTTTAAGTTCTCGCATTTTTAATAGGTTATCTGTTCCAATGTAAAATAGGGTGGGGTTGCATAACTGGTGTTTTCTTTACTGTGTGTACAATCAAGGTAAATGTATACATGTCTACTGTTAAGTAAAGTTTAGGCCACCTGGCCATATATTTGTTCTTCATGTATGTGAGGAAACATTGTGCAACAAAATCATTCTTTTGTGAAAGAGGGTGACAGGCGTCTTGTAGCTCGTTTGCTAGCGCACTCAGCTCACACATTGAGGTCGGTGGGTTGACCCCCGGTACGGCTGGAAACATTAGGACGTGTTTCCTTAAAACACCTGCTGTTCCTGTTTACCTATCAAATAGGTGTGGGTCGCATCCTGGGGACAAAATTGACCCAATTTGTCCGAAATGTTCCGTATAACAAGAGGATTTGTATGTAAATAGTATGCCATTGATGTCGTCTAGGCCTGTATACCTTGTACATGTAGAAATAAACTATTATTATTATTATTGTTATTATTGTGATCGAGTATGGTGGAAAACGTATTTTGTACGATGGCATATGAAAGGACAACTTATTATGTGTGATAAAATATGAGGGGGAAACCATACCGCGTGAAACCCATTATGTGTGATGGAGTATGACAAGGCAAACTTTCTTGGGTGATGGAGTATAACCGGAAAAACCTTCCAGTGTAATGGTGTATAACATTCATATGACAGGAAAACTATTGTGTAATGGAGTGTAACCATTTTTGCAGTGGAGCGTAAAACCCAATTGTGATGGAGTATGACGGAAAACCATTGCTTAATGGATATAAAAGGGAAACCATTGCGTGATGGAGTATGACAAGGAACCCCATCCTGTGAATGAAGTATACGAGGAAAACCATTCAATTGTAGGGGATTATAGGGAACGCTTTAATTAAAATATGTACTCATTGGAGTGGAGGAGAGGGATACATGATAATATATACCTGGAAAGTACTTGAGGGCCGTGTCATAAATCTCCGTATACCAACATACTGGAGAGATATGGAAGGAAGTACTAAATAAACCCAGTGAAAAGCAGGGGTGCCATGCTCATAATAAGAAAATATTGTATCAATATCCATGCCCCCGCCCCCCAGAAGATACCAGAAACTGCTGCGACAAGTATAAAAGTTTTCAAGGAGAAACTGGACAAGTATCTTCATCAGGTTCCAGATCACTCAAGCTGTAATGGATATGTAGGCTAGGGGTCCACCAGCATTAACAGCCTGGTTAACCAGGGAAGCCTGGCCCAAAGCCGGGCCTTAGGCATAAAAAAGAAAATTTATAAACTGATCAAAGGTATATCAGTGGTCATGTATGATCCTGTGGCAGTATCTAGTTGTTGATGGTGTTTATTTATTTATTTATTTATTTGAACATGATACAGAGAAGTACAAAAGAATACAGTTAAATGCAGCATGCCAAAGCCACTTGAATGCATAGCATCTCAGTGGCTCTCTCTTGCTGTTGGGGTATTATTAATGTTATTGATAGTGGAAGCAGAGCTGGCGATAGCGGTGGCATTCGTGACGTGCATTTTATTGTTATTATTTACCTGGAGTTTACCTGGAGAGAGTTCCGGGGGTCAACGCCCCCGCGGCCCGGTCTGTGACCAGGCCTCCTGGTGGATCAGAGCCTGATCAACCAGGCTGTTGCTGCTGGCTGCATGATGGTGAAAGTATTGTTGTCTTGTTTTCGATTGTGTTTTTGTAGGTAGTGGTGGGATTAGTTTTAGTGGCTTTTTTTTATTTTTTTAACTACCTTTAAAGACATTTTGTACAGGTGCTGTGATTCAGTAAGTTTAATTCTCCACAGGTTGGAATCCTAGATATTGACATATGTGGTCCGTCTCAGCCCAGAGTACTGGGTGCTGAGGATGAGAAGGTTCATTCCTCTGGTGCAGGCTGGTCACCCATTGTAAGTACATAACACTACCACTTTACAAATTATTATTATTATTATAATTGAAATATTGAATATAAATAATTTAATTCTATCCAATTGTAGGGTGTATATATATATATATATATATATATATATATATATATATATATATATATATATATATATATATATATATATATATATATATATATATGTATAAACAGGGTGACCCAAAAAGAAAGAAAAAATCCCCAAAAAGAAAATACTTTCATCATCATTCAACACTTTCACCTCACTCACACATAATCACTGTTTTTGCAGAGGTGCTAGAACACAACAGTTTAGAAACATATACATATAAAGAGACACAACATATCCCTCCAAACTGCTAATATCCCGAACCCCTCCTTTAGAGTGCAGGCACTGTACTTCCCATTTCCAGGACTCAAGTCCGACTGTATAAAAATAACCGGTTTCCCTGAATCCCTTCACTAAATATTACCCTGCTCACACTCCAACAGATTGTCAGGTCCCAAATACAATTCGTCTCCATTCACTCCTATCTAACACGCTCATGCATGCCTGCTGGAAGTCCAAGCCCCTCGCCCACAAAACCTCCCTTACCCCTTCCTTCCAACCTTTTCGAGGACGACCCCTATCCTGCCTTCCTTCCCCTACAGATTTATATGCTCTCCATGTCATTCTACTTTGATCCATTCTCTCTAAATGACCAAACCACCTCAACAACCCCTCTTCAGCCCTCTGACTAATACTTTTATTAATGCCACACCTTCTCCTAATTTCCACACTCATACTAGTTGGTGCTGTGTACTCCAATTTGATTTTTTGTATGTGTATTTGTTCATTTATTACACATTTGTTTTGTTCATAGATTATGTACAGTACACCATTTCATTAATATTTTAAGGTTTTAATAAATACAAACTTTCTCCCTCCCTCCCAGTATGTTGCAGAAAATCTTGCAGTGATGTCAATAGGGTTCCTCTTAAACAGTGCAGATGATGCTGTCATTTGGAGAGGACCAAAAAAAAATGGTATGAACTTTTTTAATTTTTTTAATTTAGCATTAGTCTTATTCACTCTGCTTAATACCAGGTAGATGGTAATTTAGATGAAAGATTTAAATGTAATAGGAAGTGTTGATTTTATAATTGATGACACTAAAATAATAAGCAGTGGGAATGAAATCCTGGAATATTCACTTTCATTTTGCTTTTTATATATTATTTTTGAATGATCACCCACCTAAGGCTACAGAGTAAAATTCAAAGTGTTCAGATGTGGGTGTTGTTGGCTTCCTGTTAGTATCGCCACAATCTTCTCAGTTCACCTTCCTATTCCTTCTGAAAAAATTACCCAAATTTTCCAAAATCAAAATTGAATTTATTATTTTTCCCTCTTATTCTGTAAAACCTTACTTTGAGATCATTGTGAATTCATTATTTAAGAAAAATTGTCCAAAATGTTAGAAATAAGAATTTTTCCTGTTACAGATGCAAATTTTAGGATTTCTGGATACCTCTTCTAATTTAAAATTTATTTTCCAAATTTTGGACAGATCTGAATATTGAATAAGAAGGTTATAGTATAGTATTACTTTAAAGTACAGTATCACTTTATTTTTGGGAATGTTTTTTATACTCTATAGTACTGTACTATAATTCTATTTTATTTCTCAAATACTTTTACTGTAATTATTTTTCATAAAGAGTAGCTCATTTCCAATTATTTATGCCATTACTTGCTCCATGCTAGGGATGATCAAGCAGTTCCTGCGTGATGTTAACTGGGGATCTCTGGACTACCTCATTGTGGATACACCACCGGGGACTAGTGATGAACACTTAAGCATTGTCCAGTACCTTTCTTCTGCTCCTTCTGTAGCTGCTGTTATTGTTACAACACCACAGGTTGTCCAAAATATTTTCATTCTTAATTTTGGCCATATTTCTAAAGCTTTTTTTGCTTTAATTGCATAATATTATGTATTCATTTTTTTTTTTATCTCCAAACCCACAAAAATTACTGAGACATCATCCTCAGTTCTAGTTCATTTCTGGACCAACATAATAGAACCTGCATGTACTCCACCATGTAAGCCTATTTTTATGGCGTGTATACTGAAAATATGCCACAATTTTCTAAAATGTATCAACAGATTGTGTTTTATCCGACTACTGAACTTAAATTTTTTGTTATGGTAGATTCAAAATTGAGGGAATACGACTAATGAACAGAGGACGGGTTGCTTTAATTGATGGAATTATACAGTATTAATTTTGGATTCTGTTTTTAAATTGGAATTTGTTGAATTTTTTTTATAAAATTGGCCAAATTACCAACTTCTGTGTACTTTATAGGGTAGTTCTGATAGTTGAATGGGTGGTTTCTTGTGCCTGTTTGATATAATGGAAGGCATACTAATGAAACTGCTAAGAATTTGATTGAAATGAGCAATGACATATGCTTAAAATAGGACTCAAAATGGGCAGAATTGCTGTTGCATAAATTGCACCGAGACTGTCAAGTTTGTTCCTATGTAGTTCTGTAAGTTTTACATCTAATTTCATATTTTTTGTGTCATTGCCTTCAGAAAAAGATTCTCTTGCCATTTCAGATTTTTTTTTTAAATCCTGACACTGTCAGCACTTAATTTTGGGGGTCCTGACTGTCCAAGGGTTAAATCTTAATTAGCTGCCTCAGCTTCAGTTGCCCCCAAGGTGTCCGAAGCTTACTTCTCTTTCTCTTCTGTATCATTGAGTTATGAAATGTCACCTAGCATCTAAGCTAGTACAGTATTCTTATTATGCTGTGACAGATAAAAATAACCTACACCTGGATGATAACAAATAAACTCATTCTTTAAGAACAAAACTATGACAACATTTCAGCCTGACTTAGACTATTAAATAGTCAAACCATTATAGCATCCTTACACTTCCCTATTTTAAGTAAAGTTTCACTTTAACATTTAATCTTAAATTAATGCCTTAAGTTAAATGCTCAGTCTATGCTAAAATTTCTACTACAGTGCAGTATTTTGCTTTTTTTTTTTTTCCCAACACATTGGCTGTCTCCCACCAAGGCAGGGTGACCCCAAAAATGAAAGATACACTTTCACCATTCACATAATCACTGTGTTTGCAGAGGTGCCCATGTATGACAATTTTGATGTCACTCCAAACATCCAATATCCCAAACCCCTCCTTTAAAGTGCAGGCATTGTACTTCCCACCTCCAGGATTCAAGTCTGGCTAGCTGGTTTCTCTGAATCCCTTCACAAAATATTACCCTGCTTGCTCATCGGGTCCCGAAATACATTTATCTCCATTCATTCCTTCCTTCCTGTCTTGACACACTCACTCATGCCTCAAGGCCCTTGCACACAAAATCGCCATCCTTTTGTAGGACGACCCCAACCCCTCTTACGCTCCACTACAGATTTATACACCCTCCAAATCACCTATTTTGCTCCATCGAGCATAATGTATTCTTATATATTTAGTGTGTAAAATATTTATATATAGGTGTTGAATATATATTTTTTATTTTTATATTGTTAGTATTGATCCTAGCTTAAGACTTGCCTAAAATGTTATGCATAACTTTGCACTTTTCCTTGTAGGAAATATGCACTATTAACCTACTACTGTAGCTAATATATCTTCTCAGGAAATAAAGTTATCTGTTTTTTTTTTAACTATCCCCAATAGGGTGGCTCAAGTATAATCATCTCTGAATTATCCTTTATTAATACAACTTATTACAGTATTGCTGTGATTACTTGTCAGTTTTCAAACAAAATTTCTACATTATATTATTGTATCTTGCCACCAGGAGATTGCATTACTTGATGTTCGTAAGGAAATCACCTTTTGCAAGAAAGTCAACATTCCAATTATTGGTATTGTGGAGAACATGACTACATTTGTGTGCCCCAAGTGCAAGGTAATATAATTTTTTATAGAATTATCTAGCTAGCTATATGTTGAATAAGAGATAGCTAAGCAGACAGAAAGAATAAGATTACAGATTAAAAATAAAGTGCAAGACATTGCCAATACTGACTGAGTTTACATCATATAATGCAGTGCTGTATCTAGTTTCACCATTAATAATAGTTAACAAGGTGTATTATCTGTACCTCCTTTTCCAAAAAAAATAAGGTTGATAAAGTAGGGCAGATCCTCACCCTGTGTTTTCATGTACTTTTTTTTTTTTAACAAGTCGGCCGTCTCCCACTGAGGCAGGGTGACCCAAACAGAAAGAAAATCCTCAAAAAAGAAAATACTTTCATCATCATTCAACACTTTCACCTCACACATAATCACTGTTTTTACAGAGGTGCTCAGAACACAACAGTTTAGAAGCATATACATATAAAGATACACAACATATCCCTCCAAACTGCTAATATCCCGAAACCCCTCCTTTAGAGTGCAGGCATTGTACTTCCCATTTCCAGGACTCAAGTCTGGCTATATAAAAATAACCGGTTTCCCTGAATCCCTTCACTAAATATTACCCTGCTCGCACTCCAACAGATCATCAGGTCCCAAATACCATTCGTCTTCATTCACTCCTATTGAACACACTCATGCACGCCTGCTGGAAGTCCAAGCCCCTCGCCGACAAAACCTCCCTTACCCCTTCCTTCCAACCTTTTTGAGGACGACCCCTACCCCGCCTTCCTTCCCCTACATATTTATACGCTCTCCATGTCATTCTACTTTGATCCATTCTCTCTAAATGACTAAACCACCTCAAAAACCCCTCTTCAGCCCTCTGACTAATACTTTTTTTAACGCCACACCTTTTCCTAATTTCCACACTCCGAATTTTCTACATAATATTTACACCACACATTGCCCTTAGACAGGACATTTCCACTGCCTCCAATTGCCTTCTCGCTGCTGCATTCAGAGCCCAAGCTTCACACCCATATAAGAGTGTTGGTACTACTATACTTTCATACATTCCCTTCTTTGCCTCATAGATAACATTTTTTGTCTCCACATATACCTCAATGCGCCACTCACCTTTTTTCCCTCATCAATTCTGTGATTAACCTCATCCTTCATAAATCCATTCGCCGACACGTCAACTCCGAAGTATCTGAAAACATTCACTTCTTCCATACTCCTCCTCCCCATTTGATATCCAATTTTTCTTTATCTAAATCATTTGATACCCTCATCACCTTACTCTTTTCTGTGTTCACTTTCAACTTTCTACCTTTACACACACTCCCAAACTCATCCACTAACCTTTGCAATTTTTCTTTAGAATCTCCCATAAGCACAGTATCATCAGCAAAAAGTAACTGTGTCAATTCCCATTTTGTATTTGATTCCCCATAATTTAATCCCACCCCTCTCCTGAACACCCTAGCATTTACTTCTTTTACAACCCCATCTATAAATATATCAAACAACCATGGTGACATTACACATCCCTGTCTAAGACCTACTTTTACTGGGAAGTAGTCTCCCTCTCTTCTACACACCCTAACCTGAGCCTCACTATCCTCATAAAAACTCTTTACAGCATTTAGTAACTTACCACCTATTCCATATACAGTGGACCCTCAACCAGCGATATTAATCCGTTCCTGAGAGCTCATCGTTAGTCAGAATTATCGTTAGTCAAACTCTTCTGCACAACCAATTACAGTTGGTGTCCCACAGGGAAGTGTCCTTGGCCCTCTTCTCTTTCTCCTATACATAAATGACCTACCAAATGCTTCGCAATTACTCAAACCCACACTATTTGCAGATGACACTACATACGTCTTCTCCCACCCGAGCCCAGTCACGCTAGCCAATACTGTAAATACCGAATTACAGAAAATATCTACCTGGATGAGGACTAACAAACTTACACTAAACATTGACAAAACCTACTTCATTCAGTTTGGTAACAGAGCTACAGATGTCCCTCTTAACATAATGATAAACGGATCACCTATCACAAAGCTAACAGAGGGAAAATTCTTAGGAATCCACCTTGATAATAGACTCAAATTTCATACACATATACAACAAATTTCTAAGAAAATTTCCAAGACTGTAGGCATACTATCGAAGATACGGTACTATGTTCCACAGTCAGCCCTCCTGGCCCTATATCACTCTCTTATTTACCCCTATCTCATCTATGGAATTTGTGCATGGGGCTCAACAACAAGTAACCATCTCAGACCACTAATTACCCAACAAAAGGCTGCAGTTAGAATGATAACAAATTCTCACTATAGGCAGCACACTCCACCAATATTCAATACACTAAACCTACTCACCATACAAAACATCCATACTTATTACTGCACCTATTACATACATAGAACACTTAACTCTGATATTAACCCTCCCCTCAAACATCTCCTTGCCAACCTCAACAGAACACATGACCATAACACAAGGCACAGATCACTCTTTGATGTTCCTCGTGTCCATCTCACACTATGCAAAAACTCAATGCACATAAAAGGCCCTAAAATCTGGAATTCATTACCTGTAAATATAAAAGAAACACTACCTGTTTATAAATTCAAGTCTCTTCTCAAAGATCACTTACTCACCCAAAACCAAATAAATACTGAATAACTGAACCTTATAAATTGTATATCTTAAATGTTTCTCACAATTATATCACATAAATGTTAAACCTAAAACCCAATCTAACTTTATTATTTTTTAAATACACTACCTAACAGAATACTCCATTCTACTGAATGTACAACAATGCATACAACCATATGACCTGTCTTTGTAATACATTAAAGTTTTATCACTGATTTCATCATTGCTTAGTTAATCTTAAGTTAATTTTAAGCCAGCCCGTAATGCTATGCATAGTATAAGTGGCTTTGGCATGCTGCTCTTATCTGTATTTTTTGTACCTCTGTATGTGTGCTCAAATTTTAAATAAAATAAAAAAAAAAAAATAATTTTCCCCATAAGAAATAATGGAAATCAAATTAATCCGTGCAAGACACCCTAAAGTATTGACAAAAAATTTTTTTACCACATGAAATATTAATTTTAATACACACAAACTGAAGATTACATGCACAGTTACATGACACTTACCTTTATTGAAGATCTGGTGATGATTGATGGGATGGGAGGAGGGGAGAGGTGTTAGTGTTTAGAAGGGGAATCCCCTTCCATTAGCACTTGAGGCAGCAAGTCTTTTTCTGGGGTTACTTCCCTTGTTCTTTTAATGCCACTAGGACCAGCTTCAGAGTCACTGGACTTCTGTCGCACAACATATCTGTCCATAGAGGCCTGTACCTCTCGTTCCTTTATGACTTTCCTAAAGTGGTTCACAACAGTGTCAGTGTAATAGTCACCAGCACGGCTTGCAGTAGCTGTGTCAGGGTGATTTTCATCAAAAAAGGTTTGCACTTCAAGCCACTTTGCACACATTTCCTTTATCTTAGAAGTAGGCAACTTCTTCAATTTCTCTCTCCCCTCCTCCGAAGCAGTTTCCTCAGGTGTGCCCTCTTGCTGTTCAAGATGATCTAGCAGCTCAACAGTGGTTAGTTCTTCACTGTCCTCCACCACCAACTCTTCCACATCCTCCCCACTAACCTCCAACCCCAAGGACTTCCCCAATGCCACAATGGATTCCTCAACTGGCATAGGATTCTCAGGGTTAACCTCAAACCCTTCAAAATCCCTTTTGTCTACACATTCTGGCCACAGTTTTTTCCAAGCAGAGTTCAATGTCATCTTAGTCACTTCCTCCCAAGCCTTACCTATAATGTTTACACAATTGAGGATGGTAAAATGATCTTTCCAAAACTCTCTTAGAGTCAGTTGAGTTTCTGAGGTCACTACAAAGCACCTTTCAAACATAGCTTTTGTGTACAGTTTCTTGAAGTTGGAAATAACCTGCTGGTCCATGGGCTGCAGGAGAGGAGTGGTATTAGGAGGCAAAAACTTCACCTTAATGAAGCTCATGTCCCTAGAAAGTCGCTCTGCCAAGTCTGAAGGATGACCAGGAGCATTGTCTAATACCAGGAGGCACTTAAGGTCTAATTTCTTTTCAATTAGGTAATTTCTCACATTGGGGGCAAATGCATGATGTAACCAGTCATAGAAAAAGTCCCTAGTGACCCATGCCTTACTGTTTGCCCTCCACAGCACACACAAATTAGCCTTGAGGACATTGTTTTTCCTGAACACTCTGGGAGTTTCAGAGTGATACACCAATAAAGGCTTCACTTTGCAATCACCACTAGCATTGGCACACATCAACAGAGTAAACCTGTCTTTCATAGGCTTATGTCCTGGGAGTGCCTTTTCCTCCTGAGTAATGTACGTCCTGCTTGGCATTTTCTTCCAAAACAGGCCTGTTTCGTCACAATTAAACACTTGTTCAGGTTTCAGTCCTTCACTGTCTATGTACTCCTTGAAGTCCTGCACATATTTTTCAGCCGATTTGTGGTCCAAACTGGCAGCCTCACCATGCCTTATCACACTATGAATGCCACTACGCTTCTTAAATCTCTCAAACCAACCTTTGCTGGCCTTAAATTCACTCACATCACTAGTTGCTGGCATTTTTCTAATTAAATCGTCATGCAACTTCCTAGCCTTTTCACATATGATCGCTTGAGAGATGCTGTCTCTTGCTATCTGTTTCTCGTTTATCCACACCAATAAAAGTCTCTCAACATCTTCTATCACTTGCGATCTCAGTTTTGAAAACATAGTTGCACCTTTGGCAAGAACAGCTTCCTTGATTGCCGTTTTCTTGCCCACAATAGTAGCGATGGTTGATTGGGGTTTATTATACACCCTGACCAGCTCAGAGATACGCACTCCACTTTCATATTTATCAATGATCTCTTTCTTCATCTCCATAGTAATTCTCACCCTTTTTGCTGTAGGGTTGGCACTAGAAGCTTTCTTGGGGCCCATGGTGACTTATTTTGCAGGTGCAATCACTAAAAAGGCTGTGATAATATGAAATGTTCCAGTTGTATGTTTGGAAGCGACCGCAGTGGCTGGCTGGCTGGCTTGTAAACACTGGCACCAAAGGGACAAGTGAGGCGTGCTCAGGCCAAAGTGGACGCGTATGGTACGGAACGAATAGCGCTGGTCGGGTTTTTAAGCGCTAGTCGAGGCAAAATTTTTGCGTTAAAATGTATCGCTAGTCAGATTTATCGTTAATCGATGCCATCGTTGGTCGAGGGTCCACTGTACTTGCAACATCTGCCACATTGCTCCCCTATCCATATGCCTTTTCTAAATCCATAAATGCAATAAAAACTTCCCTGCCTTTATCTAAATACTGTTCACATATATGCTTCAATGTAAACACTTGATCTACACATCCCCTACCCACTTTGAAACCTCCTTGATCATCCGCAGTCCTACATTCTGTCTTACCTCTAATTCTTTCAATTATAGCCCTACTGTACACTTCCTGGTATACTCAGTAAACTTTCTTTCAACACACCGGCTGTATCCCACCGAGGCAGTGTGGCCCAAAAAGAAAAACAAAAGTTTCTCTTTTTAAATTTAGTAATTTATGCAGGAGAAGAGGTTACTAGCCCCTTGCTCCCTGCATTTTAGTCGCCTCTTACAACACGCATGGCTTACGGAGGAAGAATTCTGTTCCACTTCCCAGTGGAGATAAGAGGAAATAAACAAGAACAAGAACTAGAAATAACTCATGCTGTATTTGAGGCAAATCTGAATTGGTAGTAACAAATGATACTTGAGGATTTCTCAATACCTGTCGTGTATGTAGGGAATAACGACATTCAGGTTGATCGTCTGACTGAGTATCAGAGGTAGAGAGTACAGGATCAGGAGGATTGTCAGAGTCTGTCACATTAGTCTGGGTTGGAACATCATTATCATCACCTACTAACTTCATATGATCTAAATGCGATTCTTTATACTGACCAGTACTAATTTCTCTAACCTTATACTTATTGCCAGTGATATGTTCAACTACTCGATAAGGACCAACAAACTTTTGATCAAGCTTTGGCATTGCAGACGTTTTGTTAAAGTTAGTCAGCATAACTCTCGAACCTACTTTGATTTTGGACGGCTTTGCTCGAGTGTTAGCGACTCTTGTAAATTCTGCTGTTGATTTATGAAGTGTTTCATGGATTCTTCTAAAAACACTTTGAGCTAAGCTGGTACGAGGTGCTATGAAATCATCAGGGTTGTAATTTGGTTTCGGATTAGAATATAGCAACTCATAAGGCAAACGTTTATCTACACCATACAGTGCATAATGTGGAGTGTCACCTATAGAAACATTGTAAGCAGAATTTATAGCACACTGCACATCAGGTATAACTTCATCCCAAGTTTCACTGTTGGGATTGACAGTGGCTCTCAAGACATCAAGTACTTTCTTATTGGTATGTTCCGCTAACCCATTGCTGGCAGGATGATGAGGAACAATGGTGGATTTAGAGATCTTGTACAAGGTACACAAATTTTCAAGAATCTCATTACAGAATTCACCTCCATTATCTGTTACTAGAGACTTAGGGGTGGTATGCCTGCAGATAATGCGTTCTTTAAACGCTTTAGCTACTGTCTCGGCAGTCTTATCTGCAATAGGAACTAACTCACAATATCTGGTGAAATGGTCTACCATAACACATAGATGTTTGTTGCCCTGGAGGGAACATTGGAAATTAGTTAACAGATCTAGCGCAACTCTTTCCCACGGTTCGCTAGTAGTTGGATACACTTGGATTGGATTAGGGCCATTAGCATTACCTTTATGTTGCATGCAGACACTACATTTCTTAACATACTCAGAAATATCAGTTGCCATACGAGGGCAAAAGTATTTCAATCTGGCTTGTTTTATTGAACAATCCATACCAGGGTGCGCAACACCTGGTACATCGTGAACTAGCTGTAAGGCTACATTCACTAGTAACTGTGGAATTACTAACTGGTATACTCTTCTGCTAGGAGTACCCAACTCGGCTGTTCGATACAGTAATTTTTGGTTCATGACAAAGTCACTGATGGGTGCTGGTGGCTTCACAGTCAGAATAAGATCTTCCTGGAGCAGGAATCGAATCACACCAGACCACATGGGATCTGTTCGTTGAGCATTCTTTACATCCTCAGCACTAAATGGAGGGTCTGCAGTTACTATACTAACATGTCGCGATAAAGCATCTGCGACTACATTTGACTTGCCAGGTAAGTGTTCAAAGGTGGGATTGAACTCTTGGATAGTCAAGGTCCATCTGGCTAACCTTCCAGTAGGTTGTTTGTTCTGGAATAAAGGTATCAGTGGAGCGTGGTCTGTCAAAACATGAACAGAGTACTGATAAATAATGTCTCGGAAGTGCTTTAAAGACCATGCTATTGCTAAAGCTTCTTGCTCAGTTACTGTATAATTGCATTCAGCCTTCATAAGGACTCGGCTAGCAAATGCAACTGCGTTGTACTTGGCATCAGTCTTCTGAGCTAGTACGGCACCTATGCCAATAGAACTAGCATCAGTTGTCAGATAGAAAGGCTTAGAAAAATCTGGAAATTTCAAAATTGGAGCAGATGTTAGCTTTTCTTTTAGAGTTTGGAATGCTCTTTCTTGACGGAAGGTCCAAACAAAAGGAGCATCTTTCTTAAGCAACTTTAGAGGAGCAGCTATGGAAGAAAAATTGGCAATGAAAGATCTATAAAAACCTGCTAAGCCCACAAAGGATCTTACGGCATCAGCAGTTTTGGGAGTTGGAAAATTTAGTACTGCAGTTACTTTACTGTGGCCAGTTGTAACCCCTCTAGGAGTGACTACCTGACCAAGAAACTTAATTTCTGATCTGAAAAATTGACATTTAGACAGTTTGATCTTTAAATTGGCTTCTTCAAGCTTACCAAGTACTACATCAAGTCTTTTCAAGTGTGTATCCACGTCTTTAGACATGACGATTACGTCATCTAAGTACACCATAAGTGCATTACCTATGAGACCTCTAAAGATATTAGTCATGAGCCTTGAGAACGTGATAGGGGAGGATCATAATCCAAACGCCATACGGAGGAAGTGATAATGACTTGTAGGAGTGGAGAACGCAGTTAGCTCTTGGCTGTCCTCGTGAAGAGGGACTTGCCAAAACCCTTGTAACAAGTCCAGGGTTGAAAAGACTTTATCTCCGATGTTACGTAAAAGATCACCCAGTACAGGGAGTGGGAAGCTATCTGGAATAGTTTTCGCATTTAACTTCCTAAAGTCAATCACTGGGCGCCAAGTACCATCCTTCTTAGGTACTAGGATCAAGGGCGCATTCCAAGGTGAATTGCTAGGTGCAATAACTCCATCATCAAGCATTTGATTGATCAATTCTTCTGCGACAGCAACTTGTGAATGAGGCATTCTGTACGCAGGTATATAGATAGGTCTAGTACCAGGTTCAAGTGGAATACGATGGGACAATAAGTTCGTTAAACCCATCTTCTCACCTGGTAAGGCAATGGCTTTACGACGTTTGTTCAACAGAGTCAACAAACGCTTGACTTCATCTGGGAAGTCAGTGGGAGCTAAGTCTTTCTCCTCAACTGGTGGAACAGATTGATCCAGTGAAGTGGATGAGGTCTTCCCGGTAGAAATAGCACCGACCCACTGGTCAGGTGACAACTCATCCTCTACCTAAACAGGGTAAGGATAGTGAACAAGGTCAACAAGATTGGTATTTGCTCTGAGACGAACACTGTGACCAGAAGTGTTAGCTAGGAAGAAATGGATCTTATTATCTCTTACAACATGTAAGGATGGTTCAACAAATAGACCTTTTACTTTGCAAGAATCACTGTCAACTAGGACGTTATCACCATCTGGAACACTAGGAACAACAACAGACACTCTAGTGAGGGCACTAGCTGCGACAGAAACCTCTTTCTGCAGACGGCATGTGACATCAACAAGAGATGGCATTACTAGTTGCAGGTAATCGTTTTCCGACAAGGCGTCCCCTGTGGAGAAACTACTACTTGAACTAGCAGACATTGCAGGGATAGGCTCATCACTCAAGGTAGTCAGAGCGTCCTCGGACACTTGAGGTAACTGGACACTATCTTGCAAGTCTGAAGTTGCAGGAACACAGACAAGAGTGACAGGATCATCAGTGCCTGACCGCTTGGGTACGCTACTGGAAAATGCACTGGCCTGTAAGGACTTAATTCGAATGTCGTACTCTGCGGCAGTATGGCAGATCTTGGATCCAAGCTGGTAACCTCAAAATGGTACGAGTCCCAGTAGAAGGTCACCAGGGAAAGTAATCTGGTCGACAACAAAGAAGGAAGCAGTGAAGTCTCTACCTTGGATAGTGAAAGTGAGGGAAGTCCGACCTCGGACACGCAGGTGAGAACCAGCTACTCCACTAAGGGAGGACACATGAGTCGGTTCTACGAGAAGGACATGTCGTTACTGCTTATTCCTAAACAAACTAGCCTGGAGTTTACCTGGAGAGAGTTCCGGGGGTCAACGCCCCCGCGGCCCGGTCTGTGACCAGGCCTCCTGGTGAATCAGAGCCTGATCAACCAGGCTGTTGCTGCTGGCTGCACGCAAACCAACGTACGAGCCACAGCCCTGCTGATCAGGAACTGACTTTAGGTGCTTGTCCAGTGCCAGCTTGAAGACTGCCAGGGGTCTGTTGGTAATCCCCCTTATGTGTGCTGGGAGGCAGTTGAACAGTCTCGGGCCCCTGACACTTATTGTATGGTCTCTTAACGTGCTAGTGACACCCCTGCTTTTCATTGGGGGGATGGTGCATCGTCTGCCAAGTCTTTTGCTTTCGTAGTGAGTGATTTTCATGTGCAAGTTCGGTACTAGTCCCTCTAGGATTTTCCAGGTGTATATAATCATGTATCTCTCCCTCCTGCGTTCCAGGGAATACAGGTTTAGGAACCTCAAGCGCTCCCAATAATTGAGGTGTTTTATCTCCGTTATGCGCGCCGTGAAAGTTCTCTGTACATTTTCTAGGTCGGCAATTTCACCTGCCTTGAAAGGTGCTGTTAGTGTGCAGCAATATTCCAGCCTAGATAGAACAAGTGACCTGAAGAGTGTCATCATGGGCTTGGCCTCCCTAGTTTTGAAGGTTCTCATTATCCATTCTGTCATTTTTCTAGCAGATGCGATTGATACAATGTTATGGTCCTTGAAGGTGAGATCCTCCGACATGATCACTCCCAGGTCTTTGACGTTGGTGTTTCGCTCTATTTTGTGGCCAGAATTTGTTTTGTACTCTGATGAAGATTTAATTTCCTCATGTTTACCATATCTGAGTAATTGAAATTTCTCATCGTTGAACTTCATATTGTTTTCTGCAGCCCACTGAAAGATTTGGTTGATGTCCGCCTGGAGCTTTGCAGTGTCTGCAATGGAAGACTCTGTCATGCAGATTCGGGTGTCATCTGCAAAGGAAGACATGGTGCTGTGGCTGACATCCTTGTCTATGTCGGATATGAGGATGAGGAACAAGATGGGAGCGAGTACTGTGCCTTGTGGAACAGAGCTTTTCACCGTAGCTGCCTCGGACTTTACTCTGTTGACGACTACTCTCTGTGTTCTGTTAGTGAGGAAATTATAGATCCATCGACCGACTTTTCCTGTTATTCCTTTAGCACGCATTTTGTGCGCTATTACGCCATGGTCACACTTGTCGAAGGCTTTTGCAAAGTCTGTATATATTACATCTGCATTCTTTTTGTCTTCTAGTGCATTTAGGACCTTGTCGTAGTGATCCAATAGTTGAGACAGACAGGAGCGACCTGTTCTAAACCCATGTTGCCCTGGGTTGTGTAACTGATGGGTTTCTAGATGGGTGGTGATCTTGCTTCTTAGGACCCTTTCAAAGATTTTTATGATATGGGATGTTAGTGCTATTGGTCTGTAGTTCTTTGCTGTTGCTTTACTGCCCCCTTTGTGGAGTGGGGCTATGTCTGTTGTTTTTAGTAACTGTGGAACGACCCCCGTGTCCATGCTCCCTCTCCATAGGATGGAAAAGGCTCGTGATAGGGGCTTCTTGCAGTTCTTGATGAACACAGAGTTCCATGAGTCTGGCCCTGGGGCAGAGTGCATGGGCATGTCATTTATCGCCTGTTCGAAGTCATTTGGCGTCAGGATAACATCGGATAGGCTTGTGTTAATCAAATTTTGTGGCTCTCTCATAAAAAATTCATTTTGATCTTCGACTCTCAGTCTGGTTAGCGGCTTGCTAAAAACTGAGTCATATTGGGACTTGAGTAGCTCACTCATTTCCTTGCTGTCATCTGTGTAGGACCCATCTTGTTTAAGTAGGGGCCCAATACTGGACGTTGTTCTCGATTTTGATTTGGCATAGGAGAAGAAATACTTTGGGTTTCTTTCGATTTCATTTATGGCTTTTAGTTCTTCCCGCGATTCCTGACTCCTAAAGGATTCTTTTAGCTTAAGTTCGATGCTTGCTATTTCTCTGACCAGTGTCTCCCTACGCATTTCAGATATATTGACCTCTTTTAGCCGCTCTGTTATTCTTTTCCGTCGCCTGTAAAGGGAGCGCCTGTCTCTTTCTATTTTACATCTACTCCTCCTTTTTCTTAGAGGAATAAGCCTTGTGCATACATCGAGTGCCACCGAGTTAATCTGTTCTAGGCATAAGTTGGGGTCTGTGTTGCTTAGTATATCTTCCCAGCTTATATCGGTTAGGACTTGGTTTACTTGGTCCCACTTTATGTTTTTGTTATTGAAGTTGAATTTGGTGAATGCTCCCTCGTGACTAATCTCATTATGTCGGTCTGGGGCTCCGCGCATACATGACTGAACCTCAGTTATGTTGTGATCTGAGTATATTGTTTTTGATATTACCTGGAGTTTACCTGGAGAGATATGGTGACATTTCTTATCAGATCATCATTGTTAGTGAAGATGAGGTCTAGTGTATTCTCCAGTCTAGTAGGCTCTATTATTTACTGGTTTAAATTGAATTTTGTGCAGAGATTTAAAAGCTCACGTGAGTGTGAGTTTTCATCAGAGCTGCCTCCTGGTGTTATTACTGCAACAATATTATTTGCTATATTCCTCCATTTTAGGTGCCTTAAGTTGAAATCCCCCAGGAGCAAGATGTTGGGTGCAGGAGCTGGAAGATTTTCCAGACAGTGGTCAATTTTTAACAGCTGTTCCTGGAATTGCTGGGATGTTGCATCCGGAGGCTTGTAGACTACCACAATGACTAGGTTTTGGTTCTCGACCTTTACTGCTAAAACTTCCACTACATCATTTGAGGCATTTAGCAGTTCTGTGCAAACAAGTAGACCTGATAATATTGACTTGCGCACCAGAGTCCATGAACAAATGAACGAGTGCATTATGAACAGATGCTTGCACTATAGGGCCTATGGTTGCATTGGAAGTTATGTGCAAACAAAAAGGTGGATTGTCGTCAGAAAAGATTTGTTCCACTTCATCCCCAAAATCATCTACGTCAGAGACGTGTGAAGCAACATCATCAGCAGGATTGTCATTCTCGAGACTGCTTAACCCTTTGACTGTTTTCGACGTATGTACTCCCTCCACAACATTTTTGCCTACTTTTGCATTGAAATCCCCAACCACCATTACTCTTACACTTGGTTCATAACTCCCCATGCATTCACTCAACATTTCCCAAAATCTCTCACTCTCCTCTACACTTCTCTTTTCTCCAGGTACATATATGCTTACTATAACCCACTTTTCACATCCAACCTTCATTTTACTCCACATAATCCTTGAATTAATACATTTATAGTCCCTCTTTTTCCTGCCATAACTTATCCTTCAACATTATTGCTACTCTTTCTTTAGCTCTAACTCTGTTTGAAACCCCTGATGCAATCCCATTTATTCCTCTCCACTGAAACTCTCCCACCCCCTTCAGCTTTGTTGCACTTAAAGCCAGGACATCCAGCTTCTTCTCATTCATAACATCCACAATCACCTCTTTCTTATCATTTGTACATCCACGCACATTCAGACTTCCCACTTTGACAATTTTCTTCTTATTCTTTTTAGTAATTATTACAGGAAAAGGAGTTACTAGCCCATTGTTCCCAGAGTTTTAGTTGACTTTTACAACACGCATGGCTTATGGAGGAAAGATTCTTATTCCATTTCCCCATGGATATAAAAGGAAAAGTAGTAAGACCAAGAACTATTAAGATAAAATCAAAGAAAACTCAGATGAGTGTGTATAAATAAAGATGTACATGTACATGTAGTGTCACCTAAGTGTAAGTAGAAGTAGCAAGACGTACCTCTAATCTTGCATATTTATGAGACAGACAAAAGACACCAGCAATCCTACCATCATGTAAAACAATTACAGGCTTGCATTTCACACTCACTTGGCAGGATGGTAGTAATCCCCTGGGTGGTAGCTGTCTACCAACCTGCTACAGTGATTGATTTGATCGCCAGCTGTCACACAGTACAAGTGCATCAGCTCACTAAGATGATTTGCTAAGTGTGGTTTCTACCTTCATTTACTATTTCACTTACAAAATATTCTGAGATGTAACACCGATACAAGACAAGGCAGTTTTAATCAGTTTATAAATTATTGCAGAAAATGTTACCACACTTTTTGGGTCACCCTGCCTCGATGGGAGACGGCTGACATGTTAAAACAAAATATATATCAAAATTTACTATAAGCACCAAAAAACAAATACGTACTCTGCTTGTAACACCTATTCATGTTGTACCTCATAGCATTGAAAAGGCTCAAGTGTCATAAATGCTCTTAGAACACTGTGTCAAGAATAGAGGTTAAAGGCTCTTGTGAGTATATAGACTTAAAACTAGCCACAGGCATACCACAAATGACTCCAGAAATTGTAATGACATGATTGCAAATAAACCACGGTATAGGCGGGGATTGAACCCGTGGTGAGTGAATCATAAAAGTCCAAACCAATGCATTAGCCACTGGGTCAGCTGGCTACAATAAGATTCAATCCCCACCTATACTGTGGTTTATACCACAAATGGTAAGGAAAAGAGAAATAAAATTAATTTCAAGGAATTTATATATTAGACATTTGGGGATTTTTTTTTTTTTTTTTTTTTAACAGGTCGGCCGTCTCCCACCGACATTTGCTTCAATAATTATAGAATGAATTGCATCTTAACACAAAGGAAAAGATCAAGAGAACCCTTATATGAAGGCCTCTTGAATCAGTGCTTTGCTTCTCCCTAAAGAAATGAATCACCTCAAACAAGACAGAGATACAAATGAGAATAAGGTTGGCAAAAATATTGTGCAAGTTCAGAGAATAGTATGACTTAGGATTTATAAACAAAGAGATATAAAATGCTGTTTATGGTAGTGTTGTCATAGAGAAAAAAGGACAGAAGGTTGTATCTGAATTTGTATATGGTAATGGAAATGCATATAGAGGAATACAGAAGAGGGTAAGATTTTTAGTGCCACTTCAGTTGACTTACGACTGTATGTGGAGACAGTCTTTTCATGTACCATCCTTTATGGTGGTGATAGGGGGTTCCTTGATGTTGAAGGGCTCTTGATCCAAGGGATTGGAGGTACTTTGCCTCTCCTTAGATCAAGCATGACTGCCTCCCAGTCCCCTGATACTGCATAATCCATATGGTTTAGCAATTCACTATAATCGTAGTAATAATAATAATGTAATTAACTGTACTACAAGGAAAAATCATATAGAATATTGTTGACTAAACATCACTAGCAAGTGATAAGCAAAGTACATTTCAATATCAGATTCACATTGATTAAAGTAATTGAGGAATGCTTATTGATATACAGTAAATGTAAATAAATGGTATAAATAATTAAATATTATGGATATGGTGCAAGAGATGTTTGCCAAGCATTTCATATGTTAGAAAGCAGCACTGAATGACCTGTATTGGTTTAGTACTATGTGAATGAAATAATAATAATAATAATAATAATTAATAATGTTGGTAGGAGTCTTTTTAGGCATATCAGTATTGCTAACAATTTTCTCTGTTCTATACTAGAATTTTTTTTTTTTTTAGGCAGAGACAGCTATCTTCCCAGCCACTACAGGAGGAGGTAAGCAGCTAGCAACTGATGCTGGTCTTCCTCTACTGGGTCAACTGCCTCTAGATCCAAGAGTTGCCCAAGCATGTGACCTAGGTCATAATTTTCTGACTGAAGAACCAGATGTACCTGCCACATCAGCTTACAAAGATATTGCAAAAAGTAAGTTGGGCTGTCATATAGAAGTAAATCTTTTTAATAATGCATTAATAATACTTGTAGATAGTAGGTTGGTAGACAGCAACCGCCCAGGGAGGTACTACCGTCCTGCCAAGTGAGTGTAAAATGGAATCCTGTAATTGTTTTACACAATGGTAAGATTGCTGGTGTCTTTTTTTTTTTCTGTCTCTTAAACATGCAAGATTTCAGGTACGTCTTGCTACTTCTACTTACACTTAGGGCACACTACAAATACATGTACAAGCATAAATAACAAAAAAAAGGCACAATACTGTGACTGGAACAATACACAAATAGCCCGCACATAGAAGAGAGGAGCTTACAACGACGTTTCGGTCCAACTTGGACCATTTACAAAGTTCTGAAGTTTGGAGCATTTTACAATGTAGTGGGAGAGGAAGGCATCTACAGAGATGAAGCCAGGACTAAGATTCATACAAGGAAAGTTGTGTATTAGGGAGAATTCAACCAGATGGCAACAGTTTTAGCAGTAGACCAGTCAATAGGATGGCTGTGATCTCTGACGTGACAGAAGAGAGCATTATAGTGTCGGCAAACCTAACACTACAGTATTTTTGTGCTCCCTAAGTCTGTCAGAAAGAGATCGATTAGCTTCTCCAAAGTATTGAAGAGGACAGGAGGAACTAGAAATAGAGTCGACACCAGGAGCATCTGTAGAGGAAGGAGAGGTATGAACAAGATTAGTGCGAAGAGTGTTAGTCTGGCGGAAAGTAAGTTTGATGTCTAAGGAGCGGAGAGAGTTGTTGAGATTAGAAAGACCAGAAATGCATTAATAATACTTTCTGCCTTCCCTACATTTCCAGTCTTTGTAATCTCAACAACTCTCTCCATTCCTCTGACATCAAACTTACTCTCCGCCAGACTAACACTCTTCGCACTAATCTCGTTCATACCTCTCCTCCCTCTACAGATGCTCCTGGTGTCTACTCTATTTCTTGTTCCTCCTGTCCTCTTCAATACTTTGGAGAAACTGGTCGATCTTTCTGACAGACTTAGGGAGCACAAAAATAGTGTTAGGCTTTCCGACGCTAACAATGCTCTCCTCTGTCACGTCAGAGATCACAACCATCCTGTTGACTGGTTTTCTGCTAAAACTGTCTTCCCTACTTCTAACTTTAACAGTCGCCATCTGGTTGAATCTTAGTCCTGGCTTTGTCTCTGTAGATTCCTTCCTCTCCCACTACATTGTAAAATGCTCCAAACTTCAGAACACTCGTGACCTAACCTGATTCCTTCTTTTTTCTTCTTCTCCCTCTTCCCCTTTCCTCTTTCCTTTTTCTCCTATGAGTTGTCTTTCTTCTGCCCTGTGTATTTGTTCCTTCTTTATTTATTTGTTTTTCCCCCTCTCAATGTTCTTGCACTTACCCTCTGTGGGCACCTAGCTCCCTTGCAGTGCTCCTCTTTCTTAGTATTTGACTGGCCCCTCCTACTCTTACTACCTCCCTCCTCCTTCCTCCTCCTTCCTCCTCCTTCCTCCTCCTCCTCCCCCTCCTCCTTCCTCCTTCTCCTCCTCCTTCCTCCTCCTCCTCCTCCTTCCTCCTCCTCCTCCTCCTCCTCCTTCCTCCTCCTCCTTCCTCCTTCTCCTCCTCCTTCCTCCTCCTCCTCCTTCCTCCTCCTCCTCCTTCCTCCTCCTCCTCCTTCCTCCTCCTCCCTCCTCCTCCTCCTCCCTCCTCCCTCCTCCTCCTCCTCCTCCTCCTCCTCCTCCTCCCTCCTCCTCCTCCTCCTCCTCCCTCCTCCTCCTCCTCCCTCCTCCTCCCTCCTCCTCCTCCTCCCTCCTCCCCTCCTCCTCCTCCTCCTCCTCCTCCTCCTCCTCCTCCTCCTCCTCCTCCCTCCTCCTCCTCCTCCTCCTCCTCCTCCTCCTCCTCCTCCCTGAGTGTTATTTATAAAACTATATTGCAGAGGTATAAATATAATTTGTTCATTGCAGTAGCTCTGCCCACTCAGTGATTTAGTGCTTCTGTAAGGTTCTGTATTCTCACTAGTTACTGACATCATAGTTCAGATAAGCATTTGAACTGGAACATCTTTAAAGCAAAAGTTGACCATACACAAGCTTTAACTCCTGGATAACTGTTGCTCTAACTCCTTTAACCTTTTGACTGTCGCAACCCCCAATCCTGAGGTGTCTCCTGGTGTCGCAAAATTTAAAAAAAAAAAATTATTTTTTCTTATGAAATGATAGAGAATCTTTTCCCGATTGTAATGACACCAAAAAAACTGAAATTTGATGGAAAACTGACGGAATTATGCTCTCACAAAGTTAGCGACCTCGGCGCTGTTTACAAATCGGCGATTTCGCCAACTTTGAGCCATATTTTCGGCTAATTCCATTGTTCCAGTCGCCCAAACTCATAGCTATTTCTTTAGAACTCCATTTTTTCTATCGATTGAGTACAAGAAACTGCCCATTTACCGATTTCAACTACCTAATAATGTGGTCAAATTTGCAATTTGGCCAATTTCACGAAAATTAAAAAATATGACAATTTCAAAATAAGGTCCAGAATGAACAATGCAGACATTCCTGGCTCTAAAATAACATTTTCTTTGCTCATCAGTCATGTCTCCAGGCCCCTCTGATACTACTCTTCCTTTCTATTTTGAATTTTTATTCAAACAAAAAATAGAAGACTTACTATTATGCAGACTACTGCAATACTGTAATAATTGTATAAATAACATCAACCCATTCATGACTGCATATTAGAATGGCTAGTTGGACATTTATTGGACAATGGCATCATTTGTTTACTTTTGAACATTGGCAAAAATCAAACATTTCCCCTACTTTGAGCTCCATTTCTAGGTTATTTTTATAGTAAAATCAATCAAAATCACCTCTATTTCTATAATATGTTTTCCATTCTATCAAATGAGACCAAGAAAACGAGAATACAACCATAAATACTATACGAAAATAGACCACAAAGTCAGCATTTTAATTAAAAAAAACGGTCGGAGTTTTTTTTTTCTCATTATGCACTGCATGCTCCAGGATTTTTTTTATATGGTGCACACTGACCACACAGACCCATTCTCTCACATGTGGGCCTACCAGCTTTCTCCTGCTTGATTTAAAGCCGCTAGAATTTATGAGTGTACTGTATATACGTCAAACACGGTACCTCATAAGACGTATATATATGGCCGCGACAGTCAGAGGGTTAAAACAACAGCTAACCAAACATAAGCAATAAGGTATGATTAAGAAAGTTCTACATGCTTCAAACAGTATCAGGCATTCTGTTAACTGGAACAAAAGTGCCTGCTAATACAAGAGGCTAGTAACTGAATCAACATTCAACACCCAAAATAATTTTAGTCTGTCACTGGAACAATGGAGACCCAGTCGTACTGCTAAATATGTTTTCAAGAAACAAGTGTTCCTATACCTATTAGCTCATGGGTATTTCGGCCTAGTAGTTCAGTTGGAGAGATACTATAACAATAATGTAGGTGCACTGTAATATGCCTACTGGCTTATGCTAGGGTGGTCCTTCTCAAATTTAAACCTTTTTAACTATATTGTTGCCTGTCGAATTTTTTAAAGCTACTCAGGTTTTAAGTTTCATAAACTCTCCATTAACTTGGCCCAGTAGGCCAATTACAGTTCTGTATCTAGCTTGTCACCTGACTTATCCCACATATACAGGAGGGCCCTACTTTATGGCCCTTTGCTAATACAGACATTTCAGATTACGTATATCCCAAAAATTTGTTTATATGGCTCCTGATTTGCTATTATGGTGTCTGCACTCCACGCTCTTTCTCTCAGCTTGTTTATATCCTCCTTGACCACCACATCTCTTGACTGTCTGGAAACTTTCCAAAGTTTCAAACATTTTAAAGTTATTACGTATATTATACTGTTTTTTGTGTTACAGTGGCATCTAAAGGTAGTTGTGATTAAAAGAGGAGTCATAAGTACGAAGTTACAAAGTAGGAGCTAAGCCAGGTGAGGGAGTATCTAAGGGGGAAGTACACTCTACCTCAGCGCGAACGAAAAATTGTTGAAAAATTCACAAATTGAGTTAATCATATAGAAAAATAGCTTAACTCTCTGGCAACACAATGGTACCAGAATCATTGTTCTACGACATTCCTACAAGGAATTATGGTCATTTAAAACACCTAGGGTGACGTCACCACCCGCGGCAGGTGTGCTCACCTGTCGTCAATTTTCATTTTTTTTTTCGTGTATTTATTGTATTATTCTTTCTAAGATGATAATTGACGATTTGGCATCATAATACAGTGGGTGGGACTTATCCGTAGACTTCCAGCCAACCAGGAACCTTCTGGCACCATTTTGCTGACATCATGGAAAATTCCAGTCTCGGTGTGGCCGGGGAATATGCTTCAATATAACGCTATTATAGCTTCTACGGCTTATTTATCTATCACATTTGATCTAATATGACATAATAAACAATATAAATAACAAAGAAATATGGTAAATACTCCAGAATGAATAATATATGGCATATTCCCAGAGCGTTCCCTCTGGAATAAAAGACTCCCATCGTCAGGAATGGGCTTCCATTCTCCTTCTTTCACCTCCAGGGTCCTTATATTAAAGAAAACGAACATGGGGTAACTATGATATACACTCGTAATGCTGAGAAAAATGCTATTTTCTCGAAAAAAAAAAAATCGGTGGTCCGGCTGTTTCGTGGATTATCTCGGAAGTAGGTTATTCACATATATATGACTGTATTTTCGTTAATAATAGCAGGAATGCAATGAAATTCACAGAGAACATAAAGGAATGATTGTTTTACAAACAAACAGTTGCCTTTTTGAGATATAATTTGTTTTTGATTTTTGTGAGGGCAAAAGTCAGATATTTGGCTGAATGTCAAAACCACACAAACTTTATTTTTTTTAAGAATGAAGAAAGGATAAATTACAGTTTTGGCAATTGTTATAAATACAGTTTAGCATTGTTTTATGCGTAGATAATGCCAAAACAGCTTCTCCAAGTCCCATTACGAAAATACTGTTCAATATGTATGATTATTAGTAAATAATTTTTATCTCACTTGTTTTTTGAGCTATCTTATTGAAACTTGGTCACATTACTATTGAAAGGTGCTTCTTTACGTACAAAAAAAAAATGAAAAATCAAACGAAAAATAAAAAAGTTCATGTGCTAGCGTAGTATTCGCCCCTAAGAGAGTGTCTCACTTGTGTTGAAGATGCAATAACACAAAGAATGTCACTCTGAGGCACTGAAAATGTCATATATTTACGCTATCATAGACATTTTCAGTAATCCATCTATGACATATTTTGGAAACTTAAACACCCTACATATCACGTATTAGACGGTCAGATGGACATGTACGAAATAGACAGTTGGACATGTATTAGACCATTTAGACAATCAACTGGGAGTGACTGGGTGTATTACCATGAGCCTAGGTGTGTTGCTGTGACCCTGGGTGTGTTGCTGTTATGCAGGCTACTGGAGTAATGTGAAGATAATTTGTTTAGTGTTGTTAGTCTCTCCAAGTTGGATGTCTAATAGGTGTCCAACTGGCTGTTTAATGTGTGTCCACCCAAAACACTGACATTATATATACATTTATGGAGCATTACCCCCAAAATAACACCTTACACTATACATGTATACAGTTATCGCCACATTAATGCAGTAGCCTGCATAACAGTTACCATGAGCCAGGGTGTGTTGTCAGTGATTCAGTCTGTTTGCAGAATTTGTGTGCTCTCTCTCTCTAGTCTGGCAGTTTTCTAAAGTTTCAGATTCACCACTCATTACTATTATGTATAAGCTAACGATGAAAATATTTTAAGGTTAGTAATTTGTGTACTGTACATTCATTTTACTTTCATATAATTTTTTTTAAGCCTAGCTTAATATATACTGTAAAAATGTCAGGCCTTTATGCGTATTTAAAAATTAAAAAAAAGGCGATTCACTTTACGGAAATTTTTGCTTTAAAGCCGTAGCCTGGAACCTAATTGCTGTATAATCGGGGCCCTCCTGTATATGTGTATAGTATATGTATTATCTCTCTCAGGTGTACACTCTGCAATGAGGACTCCAGTTGAGAGTCAGAATACCTGTAGTCTCATTTTCCATTATTGTTTTCTTGTCAATTTGTGGGATTCCCCTTCAGTACTCTGTAAATTTTTGCACAGCAGGCTTCTTCAGTCAAATGCAAGTGATTACAGCACTGGTGTCAGTAAAGTAGACATAAAATCAAGGTGATCAGTCTCCTGTGTTGTAATTGTCTATATTTGACTGAAGAATTCTTGTTTGATGCGCAAGCAAAATGTGTAGGTTTGTACACCATTAATAATATGATCTAAAACAACGTATGAACTTTAATTTTCAGAAATAATCGAGTACTGCAAGAATCAGATGCAGCATGTCATGATAAGGTAAAAATACAGTATTTCCAGTAAACATTTATATGTAAAATGAAAATCATGAACTGAAAAGGAAACTATATATATGGATTAAACTACGTACCTAGAAAAAATTTTGCATTTTCCTTTTATTTCAAAATTCCTTATGGAGATTTTCACATTTTGTTAGTAATTTCTTCCAGTTATGGTCTACAGATTTAGTGATTACTCTTGATAACATTTAAAAAATAAGTGCTAATTCCACAATAATAATGTACTAATATATACCGATGTTCATGGTAAGTGTATCCTTGTGCGTTTAGCACTTTGATTGTAGTAATATTATTATTATGAGGGAGGAGCACTAAACCCATAGGGATTGTACAGCACCTGTGGGGGAGAAGATGGGAGGCATTCAGGCTTAATTCAGGGAATTGGAGCACAGATCCAGTTCCCCAGATCAAGAGCCCCCTCACCAGCAGTTATTTAACCCCTTGACTGTTGCAACCCCCAATCCTGAGGTGTCTCCTGGTGTTGCAAAATTTAAAAAAAAAAAAAATATTTTTTCTTATGAAATGATAAGAGAATCTTTTCCTGATTGTAATGACACCAAAAAAACGAAATTTGATGGAAAACTGACGGAATTATGCTCTCGCGAAGTTAGCGACCTTGGCGATATTTACAAATCAGCGATTTCGCCCACTTTGAGCCCTATTTTTGGCTAATTCTGTTGTTCCAGCCGACCAAACTCATAGCTATTTCTTTAGAACTCCATTTTTTCTATCGATTGAGTACAAGAAACTGCCCGTTTACCGATTTCAACTACCCAATAATGTGGTCAGAAATTTGCAATTTGGCCAATTTCACGAAAAATAAAAAATATGACAATTTCAAAATAAGGTCCAGAATGAACAATGCAGACATTCCTGGCTCTAAAATAACATTTTCTTTGTTCATTAGTCATGTCTCCAGGCCCCTCTGATACTACTCTTCCTTTCTGTTTTGAATTTTTATTCAAACAAAAAATAGTAGACTTACAATTATTACAGTATTGCAGTAGTCTGCATAATAGTATAAATAACATCAACCCATTCATGACTGCATATTAGAATGGCTAGTTGGACATTTATTGGACAATGACATCATTTGTTTACTTTTGAACATTGGCAAAAATCAAACATTTCCCCTATTTTGAGCTCCATTTCCAGGTTCTTTTTATAGTAAAATCAGTCAAAATCACCTCTATTTCTATAATATGTTTTCCATTCTATGAAATGAGACCAAGAAAACGAGAATACAATCATAAATACTATACGGAAATAGACCACAAAGTCGGCATTTTAATTAAAAAAAAAACGGTGGGAGTTTTTTTTTTCTCATTATGCACTGCCTGCTCCAGGATTTTTTTTATATGGTGCACACTGATCACACAGACCCATTCTCTCACATGTGGGCCTACCAGCTTTCTCCTGCTTGATTTGAAGGTGCTAGAATTTATGAGTATATATGTCGAACACGGTACCTCGTAAGACGTATATATACGGCCGCGACAGTCAAAGGGTTAATAATTGGGAAGTGGTAAACCCATAGGGATCATACAATACAGGAGGGTCCTGCTTATACATCAGATTACATTCCGGGCTACTGCTGTGAAGCAAAAATCGCTATAAAGTGAATTATAGCCTTTTTTCACTTTCAAATGCATATAAAAGCCTGGTAACATGTTTACACTATCATATATTAATTATCATCAAAACTAGGGTCATACAGCTATCATACATTAGGCAAGGAATATAGCTAGGCCTAAAAAATTAATATACAGTACACACGTTACAGTGGAACCTCCATACTCAAACTCAATTTGTTTCATGAGGCTGTTCAAATACCGAACAGATTTTTCCTGTAGGGAATAATAATAATTTTTCATCTCTGTTGTGACTAGCCAATTTTCTTTTTGGTTGGCTGTTGTCACTAATATTCTTAGGCCCCATGGTGACTTATTTATACAAACATAAAAAAAAAAATTTTTTTGAAGAAACACGAAATAGTTCAGCACTGAGTGACAGCTGTGGGGAGACCGACGCACATTGTTTGGTCGAGTGCTGAGGAAGCAGTCAACTACTGATTTTTTTTTTTTTTTACAGAACAAAGCGTTCGAATACCAAATTGTTTGAGTTGGGAGTCGAGTACCGAGGTACTACTGTACTTACCTTAAAATATTTCATCCTTAGCTTAGAGTGAGTAGTGAATATATTTATTGTAGGAAGTCTGAATAAATGAATGGGTATAATGAAATTATCATCAAAACTAAATGCTAAACCACCAGGGTCATACAGTGCTGGGTATAATTGAAAACTGCTGCATTAGTGAAACGCTGTAAAGCAGTGTTATAAAACGGGGCCCGCCTGTATGTAGGAAATGGAATTATCATCATAACTAAGCACTAAACCCCATAAGCTGAAGTACTGGTAAGGCATGGGAAGTAATCAAGTTTAATCCCAGAAAAGGAAAGTAATTAAATTTCTTGGCTCAAAGAATCCTTCACCAGCCTCCCTTGATGGAAACAGAAGGAAAAATATTCCCACTAATGAAGTTAATAGATCTAGGGTGGGCTATTTGGATTTGATCTGAGGAAGGAAAGGTTCCATACCCCATGAGGGGTATGAAACTTATTGCATTTATGGGGATGGAGGTAATTTCATTTAACCTGTATTATTATTATAATCAAAAAGAAGCGCTAAGCCACAAGGACTATACAGCGCTGCAGGGCAGGAAGGAAGCGAGGGCATCAGGTGGCAAAAGGGAGATGGATGAGTAATAGGTTACGGATAACAGCAGGGTAGTGGATGGTGAAAGCGTAAAGGGCAGCAAGAGACTGAACTAGAAAGGGCTGAGGGGAGTGCGAAAAGTATCATCAGAGTTTGTGGAGTAAATCAGTCGTTGTCAAGAAGTCAATGAGAGAGTCAGGATTAACCCTTTAACCCTTTGACTGTTTTCGACGTATAAATACGTCTTACGAGCCAATGTTTCTGACGTATATATACTCAATAATTCTAGCGGCTTCAAATCAAGTGGGAGAAAGCTGGTAGGCCCACATGTGAGAGAATGGGTCTGTGTGGTCAGTGTGCACCACATAAAAAAAATCCTGCAGCACACATTGCGTAATGAGAAAAAAAAAACTCTGATCGTTTTTTTGGAATAAAACGCCGAGTTTGAGGTGTATTTTCGTATAGTATTTATCGTTGTATTCGCGTTTTCATGGTCTTAGTTGATAAAATGGAAAACATATTACAGAAATAGAGATGATTTTCATTACTTTTACGATGAAAACGACCTTGAAACTGAGCTCAAAGTAGCGGAAATGTTCGATTTTTACCAATGTTCAAGAGTAAATAAATCACACCACACGTCCAATACACGTCAACTGGGGAGTCTAATATTCTTTCACTAGTACACTGATATTATTTATACCATTTTTACAATAATGCAGTCGTCTGCATAACAGTAAATTTTGTATTTTTTTGTATGAATAAAAAATCAAAATAGAAAGCAATAATAATATAAGAGGGGCCTAGAGATGTGACTAATGAACAGAGCATATGTTATTTTAGTGCCACGAATGTCTACCTTGTTTATTCTGGACCCTATTTTGAAATTGGCATCTTTTTTATTTTGCGTGAAATTGGCCAAATTGCTAGTTTCTGACCACCATATTGGGTAGTCCAAATTAGTAAATGGGAGGTTTCTTGTGCTCAGCTGATAGATAAAATGGAGTTCTAAAGAAATAGCTATGAGTTTGGTCAACTGGAACAATGGAATTGGCTGAAAATTGGGCTCAAAGTCGGCGAAATCGCCGATACGCACATGTCGCCGAGACCGCTAACTTCGCGGGAGCATAATTCCACGAGTTTTCGACCAAATTTCGAACTTTTGGTGTCATTACCATCGGGAAAAGATTCTCTATCATTTCATAAGAAAAAATAATTTTTTTTTTTTCAAAAATTGAGCGACATAGAATGACAGTTTCAGAGAGGGGCCTGAAACAGTCAAAGGGTTAAGGGTCGACAGGCCCTCTCCGAAACTTGTTCTCAGGGTCGGCCAAATTTAAAAAAAAAAAAAAAATTATTTTCTCTTATGAAAAGATACAGAATCTTTTCCCGATCATAAGGACACCAAAAGTTTGAAATTTGATGGAAAACTTACGGAATTATGCTCTCGCAAAGTTAGCGGTCTCTGCGATTTTGCCCACTTTCAGCCCCATTTTCAGCCAATTCCACTGTACTAGTTGACAAAAAACATGAATACTTCGCTAGAACTCCATTTTTTCTATCGAATGGGTGCAAGAAACCACCCATTTATGAAATTCAACTATCCAGTACAGTGGTCAGAATTTAGCAATTTTGCCAATTTCACACAAATTTCAAAAGATGCCAATTTCCGAATAGGGTCCAGAATAAACAAGAAAGACATTCCTGGCACTAAAATGACATTTCCTCTGGTCATTAGTCACATCTCAAGGCCCCTCTTATATTCTTTTGCTATCCACTTTGAATTTTTATTCTCACAAAAAATATAAGATTTACTGTTATGCAGACTACTGCATTAGTGTAAAAAATGGTATAAATATTATTGGTGCACTTGTAAAAGAATATTAGACTCACCAGTTGACGTGTATTGCACGCTTGGCACGATTTGTTTACTTTTGAAATTTGGTAAAAATCGAACATTTCTGCTACTTAGAGTTCAATTTCAAGGTACCTTTCATTGTAAAACCAGTCAAAATCATCTCAATTTCTGTAATATGTCTTCCATTCTATAAAATGAGACCAAGAAAACTAGAATACAACAATAAATACCATACGAAAATACAGTGCAAAGTCGCTGTTTTATTCCAAAAAAATTGTCAGTTTTTTTTTTCTCATTATGCACTGTGTGCTGCAGGATTTTTTTTAGACTGTGCACACTGACCACATAGACCCATTCTTTCATATGAAGGCCTACCAGCTTTCTCCCACTAGATTTGAGGGCGCTAGAATTTAGGTGTACTAGTACGTCAAAAACCCTGGGTCGTAAGCCGTACTAGTACGTCCGAAACCCTCAAAGGGTTAAAGGAGGGTCCATCAGCAAGAAGGGAAGGTAAAGAGAGAGAGTAGTAGAACGAAGACGACGGAGGTAAATTTAACCTGTAGGGGGTCATAAAACACTTAAGAAAATAGGCAGCAATCATATTTGATCCAAGGAAAGGTAGGGTAGTTCCAACTCTTTGGATTAAGTGCCCTTCACTGTCTTGGAGGGCAGGGAGGGGAAGGGGTGGTTGAAGAGCTCTTAACCTGTAGGTTATACATTACTGGTATTACAATCATGGAGAGAGCACTAAACCTGTAGGATTCACATAGCACCTCGAAGAACGAGAGGTAATCAAGTTCAATCTCAAGGAGAGGATTTGGCTTCAATTCCATGTCAAGAACCCTCACTGGCATCAAAGAACATCCCTTCAGAACTCGAGAAATTGTAATATGATTGCAAACAAACCACAGTACAGGTGGGGCTTAAACTCATGGCAAGTGTGTCTTAAAACTCCAGGCCAGTACACAAGCTTAAGACTCATTTGCCGCAAGTTTCAAGCCCCACCTGTACTGTAGTTTATCCCTTCAGGGAAGATTATTACATTCATGGAGAAGCACTAAACCTGTAGGGGTCATACAGCACTGGGAAAATGAAAGGTATTCAGGCTTGATTCAAGGAATTTGAACATATATGTACTTCGTTCCTTACACAGAGCCCCCACCAGCATCAAGGAACCCCTTCAAGAAAGAGGGGTATCATATTCTAAGAACCACTAAACCTATTGATAGTATTAATGTGTTGTATGACCCTTGTAGGTTTAGCATTTGGTTTTAATATTGATAGTATTACATTCATGCGAGGAACTCTAAACCCATAGGGATCATACAGCACCGTGAAACTTTGACACAGCTTTGACCCAGAGAAATAGTTCTAGTTCCTTGGATTAAGAGCCTTTTACTGGCATCAAGGCACCTCCATGAAAGGGTGTTGAAGTCATCAAATGATTGCAGACTAGGAGGCAATCAGTCTGATCTGAAGAAAGGAAGGACTGTCAATTCCTTGCATAAAGAAAATTTTACCAGAGCATCACAGCCTTGTTTAAAGTTTAATGTAACAAATAGTTTACTTTAAAGTTAGCATAGTGAATTAGTTGGTATACCGGAAAAAAAAATAATTGGAAGTACTAAAACTAATAGGGGGCAGACAGTGCCTGAAGAAATGAAGCAATCTGGTTTGATTCCAGGAAGGTAAGGAAAAATCCAATTTCTTGGATAAGATTTTCTTGCTGACATTAAGGAAATTCTTGAAGGGGCTTTAAATATATAATGAGGGCTAAAAATAAAATTATGGATGTTAATTTTTTTATATATATATATAAGCATTAAACTATACAATTTAAGAATTTTTATTCATTTGCTGCACATTCGAAAAGGATATTTTCACGTTTTGTTGCTCACACCTTTAATTATTCTAAAGGTTTAATGCTAATTTTTTAATACAGTAATGCCTTGGTTAACAGCCAAGGAAAGAACCATAAGTGGTTTACTAAGTGAAAATTACATTAAGTGAATTAATTTTCCCACAAGAGCCCGTTATAACTCAAGACGTAGACTGGAACGATATTATCTAAACCCCTTTTTTCAATACTGAAATTTAAAAAAATATGTACTCACCAGAGTTTATAAACATTGGAAATACACTGTAGAATTAAGAAATTTAAAATACTGTAGAAATAAGGAATTTAAAAAAGTATGCACTGTATCACCATTCAATTTTTTTTTTTTTAAGCCTTACTCTTGGAACTGTCACTAACAAAATATTGACAAAGATTAATTAAATAAAAAATACAAACATTTATGGTAAAAGACATAATAGTAATAATATCAAATTAAGCACTAAACCCAAAAGGGTCATACAGTGCTGCAGGAAAGGGGGTAAAGAAGTATAAAACTTGATAATTGCACCTTTATCCAGATTATATCACTGAGTATAGCTAAGCAATGCCACTGGAGAAACAGATCAAAAAGGTTAAAAAGAAAACATATTTGGAAAAATATTGCAATTTAGTTTTCAGATAATTTAAAGATACAGTAGTAGTCAAACTGTTATTTATGTCAATGTCACTGTAAAAATAAAGACACTTTGCCATGAAAAACAAGGCAAGAACTTAACAAAGTTCCTGCTCCTTTACACAGTATTTAATCCTGTATCAATAACCAAATGAGCATGGATTCCTTCAGTCAACATAAACATGTATACTTTCAACATTCACAACACAAAATATCAGATGCATTTCCTCAAAGCATGCATATAGCCCCTTGCTGCAATAAAAATAATAAAACTGAATAACAAATTACTGCCATAAAGTACATCATTGCAGCATCAAGCAGGCAGATGCTACTGTTTAAACCTTGCTATCACATTTATTGAACAAAGCAACATTCTACTTTTTAATGCAATCAAATAATAAAAAAACTAACCCCCCTCCCCCTTGATAAGACCTTTTTTTATGTAACAAAAAAAATGATACCACCATCCATATATAGGATTCCTTGGACACTGTCACTACAGCACCACTTATTCTAACAAACATTCTTAAAATTCAAAATTTTCAGCTTTACCATTTACACTATTTTTCCTTTTATCTTTTCATGTTTCTCTACTTCTAATTCTCTCTTGCACATTACTGATGATGCATCCCTTTTTTTTTTGTCTTAATCTTAAACACATGGTGACTATTTAACATCTGTGGAAGTCAACCAACATGCAATTATTCATCAGCAAATACCATAAACATTAGTTCTGAGTTGCTGATACTCTAAAGGTATGAAATCAACAAATGAAATGTTGGAGATGATTCTGCACACACACACACACAACCCCTATGAATGCAAGAAAGGGCATACATGTTACAGGCATCTTATTATTAATTAGTAATAGCTAGATATCCCATGGTGTATTGGACAGCACACCTGCTTGGCAAATGAGATTCCAGGTTCGATTCCCAGACATGATGGAACACTAGTAATGTTCCTTTACTGCATTAACCCATGTCCTGCCAGCAGTAATTAGAGACTTTGGTGTAAACGGGAGTGACTTATAAGGGTAATGAATAGCCAACATAACTGACCAACTACCCAGTCTTTCTAGGCTATTCCTCAACACCAGTCCTCCAGGTCACTAATTGTGGATGATGGTTGTGTTGCCAGAACTTGTACTTATTAAGCAAATTCTCTGCCTAGTTGGCATCACAGACTGCCATCCTTAATACACGAGGGATAACCACTATTAACTAGTAATTGTTATCCCGTCCGCTACTATTTCCATAGGAGGAGGTGCATGGTTGATGATGGCTCTGACTCCTATTGCTATCTCCAAAATCCCTCCTATCACCACTAAAACCTTTTCTATCACCATTATAATCCTTTCTCTCATCACCATGATCCCTCCTGTCATTACCATAATCCTTCCTCTCACCAGTGTATTCCTTCCTATCTCCAGTGTATTCCTTCCTGTCTCCGGTGTATTCCTTCCTGTCACCATATTCTTTTCTGTCTCCACCATAATCCTTCCTTTCAGAATCATATTCCCTTCTGTCACCCCCATATTCCCTATTGTCTCCACCATACTCTCTTTTTTCACCACCAAAAGACCTTTTGTCTCCACCGAAGTCCCTTTTGTCACCACCAAAATCTCGTCTATCGCCACTGAAGTCCCTTCTATCACCACCAAAATCCCTTCTCTCACCACCAAAACCCCTTCTATCACCAAAGCCTCTTCTGTCACCTCCGAATCCCCTTCTATCACCAAAACCCCTTCTGTCACCTCCAAAGCCTCTTCTATCACCACCAAAACCTCTTCTTTCGCCAAAGCCCCTCCTTTCACCATCATAGCTCCTCTTATCACTGCCATAATCCTTCCTTGAGCCCTCATAATCTCTCTTAAAACCTCCATGGTCCCTTCTTTCACCTCCAGAATCCCTGTTGTTATCCCGGTTGTATTTACTGTCACTGCCATAACCTCCTCGTCTGTCGCTTTGATAGCCACCTGTACTTCTTCCTCGGAAACCTCCTCGAAATCTGCCACGGTCACCTCTCTCTGCTGGCATAATTGGTGGGTTTGGTAGTGGTTTTCTGCGGTGCTAGATTGGGAGATAAAAAAAATTAATAAAAATAATCGAAATCTGACATTTTACTAACAAAACATTTCCTAATTTGTTTCAAGAAATTCAATCAAATAGCTCTCAAAACAATACTTAAATATAATCTAGGTATTTTAATAGGGTGTTAGAATATTTATATATTTTTTATATTTTAGCATTTGTTCTCATAATTGATTCAATGGTTTGATTTACTGTATATAAAGGCTACAAGGTTTAAATTAAACCAAGGGATATAATAATGGTGTCAGTGGGAGGTACAACTGTTTGAAAACAAAGACAGTACCAAGAATATTAAATTATAAATTAAGATTTGATACATATTTTAAATACAAGGGCAACAAATATACAATGTGTCCAACAGATAGGACCTGTTTTATAAGATACAGTCACGTAAGATTTGGGGCAGGCTCTCAGATGGCTCCCAAAAACTCTCAAGTCTTACCAGTGAAGTAAAAACAGGAAACTAACCCACTTTTACCACTGAGAATACAATGACCTTGGGACTCGTTAGCAAAATGATAGGACATGCAGATTAAATAAATTAGCTGGAGGAACTGAAAAAATAAAATTTCAGGAATTACAGCAATCAATACAAGACGGTTTAGCCAATGTAAGAAATGCCTTGAAATATGAAGAAAAGCCAGATGAATATCTAACCAATATGACAAAAACTAAGACTGTAGCTCATGCCATGACTGAGTGACTGCAACAATGGAAATATAAAAATTAAAAAATAATTTAGAAACAGGGGAACAAAAATGCTTCTGAAACTTGAACTTTATGGATGATTTTAAAATTTATAAGACAATTAGAAAATCAAGAACTCGGAAGCATGCAAGAAAGTATCCTCAAATTTGACACACTGTCTTGGCTATGAAAACAGATAGGGTGATGGGTAAAGTAAGATGTTAACCTTTTCACTGTCAAGACCCTTGCTCACAAACTTGCTGTCAATGAAAAAAAAAAAATCTTATGAAATGATAGAGAATCTTCCCAATGATAATGACACCAGAAGTACGAAATTTGATGGAAAACTTAGGGAATTACGCTCTCACAAAGTTAGCAGTCTCGGGGATATTGACGCATCAGCGATTTTGCCCACTTTGAGCCTTATTTTCAGCCAATTCAATCATTCCAGTTGCCCAAGCTCATAACTATTTCACTAGAACTCCATTTGTTCTATCGATTGAGTACAAGAAACCACTCATTTACTGATTTCAACTACCCAATAAAGTGATCAGAAATTGTAATTTGGCCAATTTCATACATAATTCAAGTAAGGCCAATTTCAAAATAGGGGCCAGAATAAACAATGCAGACATTCCTAGCACTAAAATAACATTTTCTCTGTTCATTAGTCATGTCTCCAGGCCCCTTTTATATTATGCTTGCTTTCCATTTTGAATTTATATTCACACAAAATAGAAGATTTATTGTTATGTAGACTACTGTATTATTGTAAAAATGGCATAAATAATATCAGCACATTTGTGAAAGAATATAAGACTCACCAGTTGACGTGTATTGGATGCATGGTGTAATTTGTTTACTCTTAAACATCAGCAAAAATCGAACATTTCCACTACTCTGAGCTCAATTTCAAGGTACTTTTATTCCGAAAACCGTTCAACATCATCTCTACAGGTCTCCCTCAACATTCACGTTTTCAACTTTCACGGGTTTCACACATTCGCGAATTCCCAACCGCCAAATTCCCAGCCACCAAATTCCCAACCGCCAAATCATATTTAAGTTTCCCGCCACCCGCGAGTCCCTACTACCCTCCCTCCGACCCCCGCAACTGGCAGCCAGCCCTCCCACCACTCAGTGTGGTGAGTGTTTTGTTTGTTCATTATTTGCTATTAAACTACAGAATAAATAATGTAAACCCATTCATGACTGCATATTGGAATGGCTATTCAGACAGGTATTAGACGGTGACATCATGTGTTTACTCTTGAACACTGCAAAGAATTAAACATTTCTGCTACAGCTAATAATAACAATAGTAATAATAATAATAATAAATATGATATAACTGAAGAAGGAAATTGTACAAAAATACGAGGGAGTGGTTGACACATCGTCAGTGTGACTTTGTTTATGCTGGAGTGAACATTAGTCTCCCTGCTCTTCCAAACATTTCACAATAATTCATTGTGTTTGGTGCTTGTAGATTGAGTGTGACTGTAGTGGTAGAGGCAGTGATTGAGGCAATGGTATTTAATAACATACATGTTAATAATAATACATATTATTAATAATATGTACTATTGTTATTAATAATATGTACTATTATTATTTATAACATATATGTTATTAAATACCACTGCCTCAACCGCTGAATTATTGTGAAATGTTTGGAAGAGCAGGGAGACTAATGTTCACTCCAGCATAAACAAAGTCACACTGATGATGTGTCAACCACTCCCTCGTATTTTTGTACAATTTCCTTCTTCAATTATATCGTAATTATTATTATTATTATTACTATTATTAGCAATAGCAGAAATGTTCGATTCTTTGCTGTGTTCAAGAGTAAACACATGATGTCACCGTCTAATACCTTTCCTAATAGCCATTCCAATATGCAGTCATGAATGGGTTTACATTATTTATTTTGTAGTTTAATAGCAAATAATGAACAAACAAAACACTCACCACACTGAGTGGTGGGAGGGCTGGCTGCCAGTTGCAGGGATCGGAGGGAGGGTAGTAGGGACTCGCAGTGGTGGAGTCTGTGGTATTTAATAACATACATGTTATTAACATACATGTTATTAAATAACATACGTTATTAAAGCATAACATGTATATATTTAGTACAATTTACGACGTTTTCATGTATTTTATGATTATTCATGGTTCAACAAGTTAAGGAAGCAGTATTGTAATATATTTCCCTACAATATATTGGGGCACCAAACATTCACGGTTTTTCAACATTCGCGAGGCTCTTGATCCCCTAGCCCTCGCGAATGTTGAGGGAGACCTGTATTTCTGTAATATAGCTTTCAGTCTATCAAATGAGATCAAGAAAACGAGAATACGACTGTAAATACCATACGAAAATACATTGCAAAATCAGTGTTTTAAACCAATAACATGGTCGGAGTTTTTTTTCCTCATTATGCACTGCATGCTGCAGGATTTTTTTGTACTGCGTACACTGACCACTCGGACCCATTCTCTCATATGTAGGTCTACCAGCTTTCTCCCGCTAGATCTGAAGCTGCTACAATTTTGGCGTAGTACTATGGCACCAACACTGGCTTGTAAGCCATAGTACTCGGCACCAACAGCGAAAGGGTTAAACTCCACACCCTAGGAGAGATTCAGTTGAAGAAAACAGGGGATCAAGTGAATGGAAGAGATAATGAAATTCACTTTTCAAGGAATCAACACCGATAGTTAACAGTTCTGCTGATAATTATACAAGTGACTTTATTTTAACACATTGGCCGTTTACCACCGAGGCAGGGTGAAAACGTATCAGTTAATTTTATACGTAATGTAAACTGAAATATTGTCATTTAACTGAGGAATTCTTCAAACCTATAAAAAAAATGCCAGAATATGAAAATTTCAATAGAAAAACATAAAAAACTAGGTAAACAAATGTGTAAGATGACATTCGCAGATGCAGAGCATCTTCACACCATTAAAAAAATTTTAATAACAGATTCGAAATGTATTAGCAGATAAATATCACCTATAAGGGTGTCAATCGTCATTAAAACACAAAATAGGCAGAAAAGTGCTTGATACAGTAAAGTAAAGGAAAGTTAACAACCAGCAATGAACTAAACTTGATGTGTTCAAAATTAGGGGTGCAGTATAGATTGAAATACAAGAAAACAATGGGTGTAGTTATAAAGGTGCAACAGCAAAAAAATGGCAGCTTTATACAAAGTACTAAAGGCAGCATTTAATGTTCAAGCCCTATAATGAGAGTTTAAATCTTTAGATCAATGTGAGTGACTAATGCAGCAATCTTATAAAAAGCTGTTTAGCTGAAAATTGATAACCAGTTAGCCTAACCTCCCTTATCCTGCCATATCACAGTGTACAATCTCAGCACATCAAAAAATATAATGCATTTAAGTATTCTGTACAGTACATGTATTTTATTTGCAAAAAATAGAATACACAGGTATTCATATAAGGAAATTAAAAAACAGGTGTAATTGCAGTTTTGTAAACAATGTATTATACAGTGTTTCACATTATTCAAAACCTGATAAACATCAATGTCACTCAATGGCCAACTCCCATCAAGGCAGGATGACCCAAAGAAAACACATTCACCAACATTCACTCAACTGCCATCTTTTCAGAAATGTGCTAACATCACAATCATATTAACCCTCTGACTGCAACATCATCCCTCCTTCAACGTCCACACACTGCTCTTCACATCTCCAAGACACAAGTCTGCCCACACAAGCCTACTGGATGCTAAAGCCCCTAAACCCAAAAGCCTCTTGTACCCCATCCCTCCAACCATTCCTGGGACAACCCTTTTCCCTTCCGCCCCAGACTTAAACACCCTCAACCTATCTCTGCCTATCCACATGCCCAAACCACCTCAACGACCCCTCCTCAGCTCGGAATTATACCCTTGGTTACCCCTTATCACCTAAAATTTTAATTTATACACTCCAAAAGTTCTGTATGATACTCGCACCACATTTTGCCTTGAAACATGACATCTCCACTGCATCTAGCCTCCTTTTCACCACAGCATTCAAAACCCATGCCTCACATCTATGTAAAAGTGGATGTTAAGAATTATATTATTAGCCCTTTCAGGTTTGGAACTCTGATCTGAGAATTGCTCTCAGGGTAGAATAATAAAATAAAAAAAAATTCTCATGAAATGATAGAGCATCTTTTTCTACAGGTAATGTAACCAAAAGTAGAAAATTTGATGGAAAACTTACGGAATTATGCTCTGGCAAATTTAGTGGTCTCAGCGTTATTTATGCATTGGTGATTTCGCCCACTTTGAACCCTATTTTTGACCAAAATTCCACTGTTCCCATCAACCAAACTCATACCTATTTTGCTAGTATTCCTTCTATTCTATCGCATGAGTACAAGAAACCACCCATTTACCTATTTGAATACCCAATAAGTAATCAGTAATTTAGCCAATTTCACACAAAATTCAACAACAGACAATTAAAAAACAGGGTCCAGAATAAACAATGGGCCAACTGGGTCAGTGGCGAACAAGCCGGTCTGGAGTTTTATGACTCACTAGCTATGAGTTCAAATCCCTGCCCATACTACAATGTAGATATTCCTGGGGAAAAAAAAAAATTCCTCCGTTCATTAGTTATGTCCCCAGGCCTCTCCTATGTTATGCTTGCTTTCCATTTTGGACTTTTATTCACACAAAAAATAGAAGATTTACTGTTATGCAGACTACTGCATTATTGTAATAATTGTATATATAATGTCAGCGTATTTGTGGACATGTATTAGACCTACCAGTTGGACACGTTTTGGGTGAGTGACGTAATTTCTGTAATCTGGAATATCGGCAAAAATCGAACACTTTTGCTATACTGAGCTCAATTTCAAACCACTTTCAGTCCTTAAACCAATCAAAATCATTTCTATTTCTGTAATATATCTGCCATTCTACCAATGAGATCAAGATTATTATTATTATCAAAAAGAAGCGCTAAACCACAAGGGCTATACAGCGCTGCAGGGCAGGAAGGAAGCGAGGGTATCAGGTGGCAAAAGGGAGATAAGGGAGTAATAGGTTACGGAGAACAGCGGGGTAGTGGATGGTGAAAGGGTAGAGGGCAGCAAGAGATTGAGGTAGAAAGAGCTGAGGGGAATGCATAAGGTATCATCATCAGAGTTTGTGGAGTAAATCAGTCGTTGTCAAAAAGTCAATGAGAGAGTCAGGATTAAAGGAGGGTCCATCAGCAAGAAGGGAAGGTAAAGAGAGAGTAGTAGAGCGGAGACGACGTTGGAGGTAAATTCTGTGTGCTCGTTGATAGAGAGGGCAGTCTAATAGAATGTGGCTAATTGATACTGGAACTTGACACTGCTCACAGAGAGGAACAGGGTGCCTCTCCACGAGATCAAGAAACCTAGAAAATAACCATATAAATCATTCGAAAATACACTGCAAAATTGTCGTTTTAAACCAAAAACATGGTTACAGTTTTTTCCCCATTAAGCACTGCTTGCTGAAGGATTTTTTTATATGGTGCATACATACTGCATAGACTCATTCCCTTATATCTAAGCATAAATTTACTGCTCACAATTTACCCAAGTGAGCTGAGCTTATGGCGTAGTGCTACAGGCCTGACCCCGCACTTCAAAACCGTAGTACAACAGGACCCACCCCGAAAGGGTTAATAATGCCAATTTCATGAAAAATAATGGCAGTAGTTATTTCAATGAAGGTATTTACATAAATGTTAAAAAATTACTTTTTGCTGATGATACTGTGCTTATGGGAATTCTAAAGAGAAGTTGCAAAGGTTAGTGGACAAGTTTGGGAGGGTGTGTAAATAAAGTTGAAAGTGAACATAGATAAGAGTAAAGTGACAAAGGTAACAAACGAGTTATGTAAAGAAAAACTGGATAACACACTGGAGGGAGGGATTATGGAAGTGAATGTGTTCAGATATTTGGGAGTAGATTTATCAGCAGATGGGTTTATGAAGGATGAGATTAACCATAGAACTGATAAGAAAAAAAGGCGAGTGGTGCACCGAGGTATTTGTGGAGACAAAAAACGTTATCCATGGAGGAAAATAGGGAATGTACAAGAGTATAGTGATACGAACAATCTTATATGGGTGTGATGCATCGGTTGTGAATGCTGCAGCAAGGAGACTGGAAGCAGTGGAGATGTTGTGTCTAAGGGCATTTTTTTTTTTTTTTGTTAACAAGTCGGCTGTCTCCCACCGAGGCAGGGTGACCCAAAAAGAAAAAATCCCCAAAAAGAAAATACTTTCATCATCATTCAACACCTTCACCTCACTCATACATAATCAACTGTTTTTGCAAAGGTGCCCAGATACAACAGTTTAAAAGAATGTACAGTGGACTCCTGAGTTTTGTGATTAATCTATTCCAGAGAGTCAGCCTAATGGTGAAATTCACGATTGGCGAATCCATTTTCCCCACAAGGAATAATGTAAATCCAATTACTCCGTTTCCGACACCCAAAAGTATTAACAAAAAATAATTTTTTAAAGATTAAATATAGATTTACATACAGAAAACAATGACAAATAAATATAAAGCACTAATGAAATGGATAAATGAACATTTAACATCACACTTACCTTTACTGACTTGTTGGTATATGGAAGACAGGTAGGAGGGAGGGAGGCAAGTTTATTATGCTTCAATATGACGCTATCATCATCTCTACGGCTTATTTATCTATCACAATTCATCTAATATGACATAAACAATATTAATAACATAGAACCATGATATATACTCTAGAATGAATAAAATGTCATAATGTATGAGAGGAGTAAGTGGTGGAAGTGTTGTTGCTGGGTTCATAGGGGCCACTGAGAGAAGCCATACATGTTAGTGGTGGTGGTGGCGGCGGCAGCACAAGCCACCAACTATTCACACTTAACCAATATATGTAATTTATAAGAAATATTTACATTTTAATTTACAAATAAGTAAGTTTATTCGGGTACTATACACAAATACAGTTACACAGATTATCATACATAGCAGCGTATGTGTAAAGTACCTAGGATAACCCAAAAAAGTCAGTGACTTATTTCCACTGCCGTTCTTTTATACTTACGCTTTTATATTTACACTTACCTTGGAGGAGATGTTAGTTTAATTAGTTAGTTTGATGGAGGAGATGCTGGCAGAAGTTTAGGGTGGTGGAAGATAGCAAAGCGGCACATGTTCAGCAGCCCTATACACATCCAACAACATTGAAGAGATACTTTCATGTCGTTTTTCTATCGCTTAATCACTTAACTTAATTGCTACACTGCTAATTCTATACCTTATCGCTGGCTGGCACTATAGCCTTTATCGATACCTGCTGCTTTAGTATCTTACGTATCATAGAATCACTGAAGAAGGCACATTCTCCCCTCTCGCTTCCTCCTCCACTTTGGTACGAGTTTTTTCTTTGAATTCTATCGTTTCTTTCCTTCTTTACCAATGGGCTGGCACTAGGAGCTTTCTTTTGGCCCATGGTGGCTTATTTAGCAGTTGTAAACACAAAAAACAATCGATTATTATGAAATGTATCATATGAACCCGTAGGGTGATGTCACTCACTGGTAAACAATGGCACACAGAGTGTGAATGGTGTGGGAGACTGGCTTTGTGTGTGTGCTGACGGCGGACGCGTACCAGACAGTCGCCAAATCACGAGTACAATCACAAACTGTGAAGCTAAATTTTGGCCAAAAAACTTGCCGAAAGTCGGATTTCACGAAAGTCGTGGCCGACAAAACGTGGGGTCCACTGTATAAAGATATAGTATAACATATCCCTCCAAACTGCCAATATCCCAAACCCTTCCTTTAAAGTGCAGGTACTGTACTTCCCATTTCCAGTACTCAAGTCCAGCTATATAAAAATAACCAGTTTCCCTGAATCCCTACACTAAATATTACCCTGCTCACACTCCAACAGCTCGTCAGGTCCCAAAAACCATTCGTCTCCATTCACTCCTAACACACACACACACACACACACACACACACACGCACACACACGCACACACGCACACACGCGCACACATGCGCACACACGCGCACACACGCGCACACACGCGCACACACGCGCACACACGCACACACACGCACACACACGCACACACGCGCACACACGCGCACACACGCACACACACGCACACACACGCACACACACGCACACGCACACACACGCACACACACGCACACACACGCACACACGCACACGCACACACGCACACGCATGCACACGCATGCACGCACACGCACGCACACATGCACGCACACACGTGCATGCACGCTTGCTGAAAGTCCAAGGCCCTCGCCCACAAAACCTCCATTACTCCCTCCCTTCAACCTTTTTGAGGATGACCCCTACCCCATAAATATATGGAGAGAATTCATAGTGTGGAAATTAGGTATGGAGTTACAAAAAGTATTATTCAGATGGCTGAAGAGGGGTTGTTGAGGCAATTTAGTCATCTAGAGCAGATAGAGCAAAATAGGATGACTTGGAGGGTGTATAAATCTGTAGTGTAGGGGAGGAGGGGTTGGGGTCATCCTTGGAAAGGATGGAGGGGATAAGAGGTTTTGTGTGCAAGGGGCCTGGATAATCCAGCATGTATGTGTGAGCATGTTAGATAGGAATGAATGGAGATGAATGGTTTTTGGGACCTGATGAGCTGTTGGAGTGTGAGCAGGGTAATATTTAGTGAAGGGATTCAGGGAAACTGGTTAGCTGGAGGTGGGAAGTATAATGCCTGCACTTTAAAGGAGGGGTTTGGGATATTGGCTGTTTGGAGTGACATATAAACTGTCATATCTGGGCACCTCTGCAAAGACAGTGATTATATGTTAATGATGGTGAATGTCTTTTTTTTTTTTTTTTTTTTGGGGGGGGGGGGTATCACCCTGCCTCAGTGGGAGACAGCCAACATATTGAAAACAAACAAACACACACACGGTATAATTGCTTTTATTCCAATTTTTTAATATTTTGGTCTTCTAGTGCTATGTACAAAAACAGTGATTATGTGTGAGTGAGGTGAATGTGTTGAATGATGATGAAAGTATTTTCTTTTTGGGTCACCCTGCCTCGGTGGGAGATGGCCGACTTGTTAAAAAAAAAAAATAAATAAAATGAAGAGACTGAAGACAACTCAAGGAGTTGTGCTAAGGTTAAATATATTGACAGGTGGCAGATCTGAAGGTATGAAAAATTGTGGGTACTAGTACAACGGACACAGACATCACTTGCATTTACCATCATTTATAATAGATGTCTTGCCAGAAGAACACAGACATCAAGATTCAAATGACTTAGAACTGCAATATCACCAGCCCTCCTTTAGAGTGCAGACACTGTACTTACCACTTTCAGGACTCGTGTCCAGCAAACTGGCCTCCAACTTGTCTTGGCATGACCTTTACCCCTCTTTCCTTCCACTCCGGATTTATACGCCCTCTGTCATCAACTTCAGATCCATCTTTTCAAATATGACCAACTACCCCTCCTCCACCCTCAGAGCTATACTTTTCATAAAAATGCTGTCTTCTAATTTCCGTATTCCTAATTTGAAGCATAATATTCATATCACACAATTTTTCTCAAACATATCTCCACTGTTTCCAGCATCCTCTTTACTGTAATGTTTAAAAATCATGCCTCGCACACAAAAAGATGTGTTGGGCTTATACTCTGGTACTGTACATTCCTCTGTTTGCCTCCACAGATAAACTTCTGTGCTTCCACAGATGCCTTTACACTACACTCTTATGATACTTTAAAATATGCTAAAAGTTTGAAGCCAATAAGGAGTACCATTCTCAGGTTATTGTATGAAAACCTAGGAACAAACAACCTGTACAATCAACTCTAACAGAGTAGCACAAAGATAACACTTAAGCTCATACAAAATTTGTGAAACTTACGCGAGTTTTTAATCTTTTTCAGTTTTCCTTTAAGATACATATTTTTAGATTCTCTACCTACCCTTGTAAGGAAAAATTGCTGATTTTTAAAGAAGTTGGTTTTAGCATGCCTTCTAGGAACTACCAGACAAAGGTAGCAGAGGGGTTGAATTCAAGTAAAATATTGAAAACTAGCACCTACATAGTACAATATCAGTCTGAACCTCCTACACATGATACACTTGTGGTAAAAAATTAAAGCCAATCTGAAGTATTCTCAGAGTATTGCATGAAGCCAAAATCACTTCTTGGTCTATAAAATTTACCTAAGGGAACCTGTGCATCCCAATAACGAATTTTTCTCCAAGATACCATATAACAGCATGTTAAATCTGAAGTTGAATCAGATCATTGGATAAAAAGAATTTTTTTTTTTAGTGCCAGAAAAAGGTCTGGAAGATTACTAGAAAATATTTTTTCAATAGTAGTAGATTTCTGAAATGGAAACAGAGGGAGTAGATTGTGCTACTACCACTGGAAACTTTATAAAATTCTATGGCAAACTACCTACTGAAGATGGGACACTATGGGCTTAGGTCTGCTTCTGTAGTTACAAAGATACAGTACTTACATGCTACAAAATGCACTGGATGGCTACTGTTAGGTAGGAGACAACCACCGCCTTAAAAAGCTGTGTAGTGGATGCTTGAAACTGAGCCAGAACCAGTATTTCAGGCACATTTGTTTATGGCTTCAATTATTATTGAAGAGCATAGAGGGAAATCATTATAAGAAAGCAAGGTAACAATGTACCTCCATGAAGCTTTTGTCATTGTCTGTATAGCGGTCCTTGAATTCTTCTTCAAGCTCTTTCAGGAACTTAGGATCCAATTCAACCATACTACTTGATGAAGCACTGTCTTTAAGTTCTCTGGCCATTTTCTTAATATTTATGATCCTTTGGGAGACCAACAAGTAGAGAATCTGAGACTGGAGAGAGGGGGGAAAAAATTAAATACTATAGTATATTAATTAATTTTTATTTATTTTTATTAACACATCGGCCGTTTCCTACCAAGGAAGGGTGGCCTGAAAAAGAAAAACCATCATCATTCACTCCATCACTGTCTTGCCAGAGGCATGCTTACACTAGTTATAAAACTGAAAAATTAACACCCCACCTTCAGAGTGCTGGCACTGTACTTCCCATCTCCAAGAATCAAGTCCAGCCTGCCAGTTTCCCCGAATCCCTTCATAAATGTTACCTTGCTTACATTCCAGGAGCACGTCAAGTCTTAATAATCACTTGTCTCCATTTGCTATCTAGCACACTCACATACACTTGCTGGAAGCCCAAGCCCCTCGCACACATAACCTCCTTTATCCCCTCCCTCCAACATTTCCTAGGCCGACCCCTACCCCGCCTTCCCTCCACTACAGATTTATACACTCTCGAAGTCATTCTATTTTGTTCATCCTCCCTACATGTCCAAACCATCTCAATAACCCTTCCTCAACTCCCTGAATAGCTGAATAGTAGTTTTGGTAATCCCACACCACCTCCTAATCTCCAAACTATGGAGTCTCTGCACTATATTCACACTACATATTGCCCTCAGACATGACATCTCCACTACCTCCAGCCTTCTCCTTATTGCAACATTCACCACCAATGCCTCACACCCATACAAAAGCATTGGTGTAACTACACTCTCATACATTCCCCTCTTTGCTTTCACGGATAAAGTTCTTTGTCTCCACAGACTCCTCAGTGCACCACTCACCTTTTTCCCCTCGTCAATTCTATGATTCACCTCAACTTTCATAGACTCATCTGCTGACATGACCACTCCCAAATATTTGAATACACTCACCTCCTCTGTACTCTCCCTCCCTCCAATCTGATATCCAATCTTCTGTTACCTAATTTTTTTTTATCATCACCTTACTCTTTCCTATATTCGTTTTAATTTCCTTCTTTTACATACCATACCAAACTCATCACCCAACCTGTGCAACTTCTCTTCAGAATCTCCCAAAAGCACAGTGTCATTAGCAAAGAGCAACTGTGAAAACTCCCACTTTGTGTTAGATTCTTTATCTTTTATCCTCACACCTCTTGCCAACACCCAAGCATTCACTTCTCCTACAACTCCATCTATAAATATATTGAACAACCATGGTGACATCACACATCCCTGTATAAAGCCTACTTTTACTTACTGGGAAATAATCTCCCTCTCGCCTACGTACTCTAACCTGAGCCTCATTATCCTCGTAAAGACTCTTCACTGCTTTCAATAACCTGCCTCCTATTCGATACATTTGCAACATCTGCCACACTGCCTCCCCTATCCACCCTATTGTTGCCTTTTTCAAATCCATAAATGTCACAAAAACCTCTTTACCCTTACTTAAATACTATTCACCTATATGTTTCATTGCAAACACTTGGTCTACACACCCCCTACCCTCCCTAAAGCCTCCTTGTTCGTCTGCTATCCTGCTCTCCGTCTTACTCTCAATTCTTTCAATAATAACTACCACATACTTTACCAGGTATACTCAGCAGACTTATTCCCCTACAATTTTTACACTCTTCTGTCCTCTTTGCCTTTATACAAAGGAAGTATGCATACTCTGCCAATCCCTAGGTACCTTGCCCTCTTCCATACATTTATTAAATAAAAGCACTAACCACTCCAAAACAATATCCCTACCTGCTTTTAACATTTCTATCTTAATCCCATCAATCCCAGCAGCTTTACCTTCTTTCATTGAACCCACTGCCCCATGCACGTCCCCCACACTCACAACTGGTTCTTCCTCGCTCCTGTGTTATTCCTCCTTGCTCTATTAATAATACCTCTAATACAGCAACAACAAGGTCATTGGTGTCGAGTGTAGTACAGTATACATTGTACAGGCAAGTCTCGTTTAACATGGTTGGCAAAAAAGACCACAAACAGACTGTGGTTCTAGGTGAAAAAACATTAATATTTCACAATTTTTCCATGTTCTTGAAGACTTTACTAGCATTAAGCAATTTTTATTTTGTCACAAGATTTTTTTTTTTTTGGTTAAAAAGCATCAATTTAGAATAAAGGTGCCTAATCATACTTTTTTTTTTTTTTTACTTCTTAGGTGGCATGCAGGTTTGAAACAATATATTGTCTCAAGCTCAACAGTGTTGTACTTATATCAAGGCTTCCCTGTAGTGCCAATTATATTCTGCATATTAAATTTGAGCCTTGTATGTTAAATGGCTAAGTTTATCTACTGGTAGTGTGCGGTGATATTCAGAATTTTGCAACTAAAACAAGCAACCTGATAAAACTTAATTAAAATGAAAGCCTAATATAGTACTGTATAGTGAACTGTACTACATTTCATGAGGTGCTAAACCTATGGGATAATTCAGTGCAAGAAGTGACAGAATGACAAGCTCAATCCTCCATTTGCTGGCAATTGCCATAAATAAGTACAAGTTTTCTCAATATATACAACAGTACAACAATGCTTTTTAGAAGATGTCTGCATAATAGCAAGAGAGGAAATAACTTAAATAAAAATTTGTATTTCCAGACTCTACACAAACACCAACCTTAAAAGCTACTTATATGGCACTACTCCACCAATATGCAGGAATATGGTTATAAAAAAAAAAAAAAATCTTCGCTGACAGCAATTCCAGGTCACAGTCAACAGTTTCTAGAGATTGCTTTAACACATGGAACCGCAACATTTACAAAGTCCAGAATGGGTTTCGAGCTAGACTCTTAGCTCTGTTATCAATCTTTAAGAATCTCAATAAGAATTATAAAGAAGTGGTAGCCAATAAGGACATGGGAAACCTTAAGGCCAATGACAGTACAGTAATCTGTTTTCCAGCAGACTTACAGGAAACTGCATGTTCAGCAAGGCCAAATTTCAGTTACCTGTATATTGCTGTGAAAAAACGGAGCAAATATAGAGGACCAGAGTACAAAATGCAATAAAACCATTTAACATGCCAGTAGAGAGAAGCTAGGGGTAAAGGGAACCATATCAAAATATCTTGCATTCAAAGAATACAATTGTGCTACAATCACAAGTGCAAGGAAAATAAGGTTGGCTAACAAAATCCAATAAGATGTGCCAAAAGTCACTTATGATGTTACAGCAATTGTTCTCTCCAAGACTGAAATACAGTGGACCCCCACCTTATGATATTAATCCATTCCCAAGAGCTCATCGTATGCCGAAATTATCGTAAGGTAAATTAATTTTTCCCTATAAGAAATAATGGAAATCAAATTAATCCGTGCAAGACACCACAAAGTATGAAAAAAAAAAATTTTTTTACCACATGAAATATTAATTTTAATACACACAAACTGACACTTACCTTTATTGAAGATCTGGTGATGACTGATGGGATGGGAGGAGGGCAGAGTGTGGAAGTTGTTAATGTTTAGAAGGGGAATCCCCTTCCATTAGGACTTTAGGTAGCACGTCCTTTTCCGGAGTTATTTCCCTTCTTTTAATGCCACTAGGACCAGCTGACCATGGTGCAGCAACAGGTGACAGTGGTGCAGCAACAGATGACGGTGGTGTAGCAGCAGATGACTGGTGCAGCAGCAGCTGATCGTGGTGCAACAGCAGCTCACCATGGTTCAGCAACAGCTGGCTGGTGCAGCAACAGCCGACCGTGGTGCAGCAACAGCCGACAGTGGTGCAGCAACAGCCGACCGTGGTGCAGCAACAGCCGACCGTGGTGCAGCAACAGCCGACCGTGGTGCAGCAACAGCCGACCGTGGTGCAGCAACAGCCGACCGTGGTGCAGCAACAGCCGACCGTGGTGCAGCAACAGCCGACCGTGGTGCAGCAACAGCCGACCGTGGTGCAGCAACAGCCGACCGTGGTGCAGCAACAGCCGACCGTGGTGCAGCAACAGCCGACCGTGGTGCAGCAACAGCCGACCGTGGTGCAGCAACAGCCGACCGTGGTGCAGCAACAGCCGACCGTGGTGCAGCAACAGCCGACCGTGGTGCAGCAACAGCCGACCGTGGTGCAGCAACAGCCGACCGTGGTGCAGCAACAGCCGACCGTGGTGCAGCAACAGCCGACCGTGGTGCAGCAACAGCCGACCGTGGTGCAGCAACAGCCGACCGTGGTGCAGCAACAGCCGACCGTGGTGCAGCAACAGCCGACCGTGGTGCAGCAACAGCCGACCGTGGTGCAGCAACAGATGACCGTGGTGCAGCAACAGATGACTGTGGTGCAGAAGCAGCTGACCAAGGTGCAACAGCAGCTCACAGTGGTTCAGCACCAGCTGACTGTGGTGCAGCAACAGCCGACCGTGGTGCAGCAACAGCCGACCGTGGTGCAGCAACAGCTGACCGTGGTGCAGCAACAGATGACCGTGGTGCAGCAACAGATGACTGTGGTGCAGAAGCAGCTGACCATGGTGCAACAGCAGCTCACAGTGGTTCAGCACCAGCTGACTGTGGTGCAACAACAGCCGACCGTGGTGCAGAAACAGTTGACGGTGGTGCAGCAGCAGCTGACCGTGGTATGATAGTACATGTTTCTCACCCTTTTTACCACAGGGTTGGCACTAGAAGCTTTCTTTGGGTCCATCGTGGCTTATTTAGCAGTTACAAGCACTATAAACAATGGCATAATACAAAATGTATCGAATGTATGCATGCAACCGGCCACCCTGGCTTGTAAACAATGACAGCAGGGAAGCTGAGGCGCTCAGGATGGACGGACAGGTTTGGGACGAGTCATGTTGGTCAGAAACAGCTGACGGTGGTGCAGCAGCAGCAGCTGATGGTGGTGCAGTAACAGCAGCTGACAGTGGTGCAGCAACAGCAGCTGACTGTGGTGCAGCAACAGCAGCTGACGGTGGTGCAGCAACAGCTGACCGTGGTGCAGCAGCAGCTGACCATGGTGCGATAGTACATATTTCCCACCCTTTTTACACGTGATTGCTTGAGAGATGGTATCTCCTGCTATCTGTTTTTTGTTTATCCACACCAATAACAGTCTCTCAACATCTTCGAGTACTTGCAATCTCCGTTTCGAAAACAAACTTGCACCTTTTGCAAAAACAGCTTCCTTGATTGCCGTTTTGTTGGCCACAATAGTAGCGATGGTTGATTGGGGTTTGGAATACAACCTGGCCAGCTCCGAGACACGCACTCCACTTTCATACTTAGCAATTATCTCTTTCTTCATTTCCATAGTAATTTTCACCTTTTTTACTGCACGGTTGGCACTAGAAGCTTTCTTGGGGCCCATGGTGACTTATTTTGCAGGTACAATCACTAAAAACGCTGTGATAATATGAAATGCATCGATTGTATGCGTGGATGCAACTGCACTGGCTGGCTTGTAAACACTGGCACCCACGGGGCAGCGCCACACTTGGGACGCCCGAGACGAATCGCGTGAGGTGAGTTTTTTAGCGTGAGGCGAGGCAAAATTTTTGCGTTAAAATGTATCGTATGGTGGATTTAACGTAACGTGATGCCATCGTAAGGTGGAGGTCCACTGTATGTACTCCTATAGTTTGATTGCAGTCATATGGCAAACCGTATAAAGGTCCCCAACATGCTGTCGGGAAAATACTCCATTTTCTTCAAATAGCCACTGTGGGTTATTATTAACCCTTTCAGGGTTTCTGACATACTAGTATGGCTTACGCACCAGGGTTTTTGACGTACTAGTACGCCTAAATTCTAGCACCCTCAAATCTAGTGAGAGAAAGCTGGTAGGCCTACATATGAAAGAATGGGTCTATGTGGTCAGTGTGCGCAGTATAAAAAAAATCCTGCAGCACACAGTGCGTAATGAGAAAAAAAAAACTTTGACAGTGTTTTTGGTTTAAAACAGCGACTTTGCACTATTTTCGTATGCTATTTATTATGGTATTCTAGTTTTCCTGGTCTCATTTTACAGAATGGAAGACATATTACAGAAACTGGGACAATTTTGATTGGTTTTACAATGAAAAGTGCCTTGAAATTGAGCTCAAAGTAGCAGAACTCTTCGATTTTTGCCAAAGTTCAAAAGTAAACAAATCATGCTACACGTCCAATATACATCAACTGGCGAGTCTAATATTCTTTCACAAGTGCGCTGATATTATTTATGCCATTTCTACACTAATGCTGTAGTCTGCGTAACAGTAAATCTTCTATTTTTTGCGAGAATAAAAATTCGAAGTGGAAAGCAAAAGAACGTAAGAAGGGCGTGGGGACATGACTAATGAACAGAGGAAATGTTATTTTAGTGCCAGGAATGTCTTTCTTGTTTATTCTGGACCCTATTTGGAAATTGGCATCTTTTGAAATTTGTGTGAAATTGGCAAAATTGCTAAATTCTGACCACCTTATTGGATAGTTGAAATCGGTAAATGGGTGGTTTCTTTACTCATTCGATAGAAAAAATGGAGTTCTAGTGAAATAGTTATGATTTTTGTCGACTAGTACACTGGAATTGGCCAAAAATAGGGCTCAAAGTGGGCAAAATCACCAACGCGTAAACATCGTCGAGACCACTAACTTTGCGAGAGCATAATTTCGTAAGTTTTCCATCAAATTTCATACTTTTGGTGTCATTATGATCGGGAAAAGATTCTCTATCTTTTCTTAATTTTTTTTTTTTTTTTTTGAAAATTTGTCAACCCTGAGAACAAGTCTAGGAGAGGGCCTGTCGACCCTGAAAGGGTTAAAGCCAACCTATAAATATTATGCCATAAAGATATTGTTAGTACGTATATACAAACACAATTTATTATTATTTAGTACAGAGAAAAACTAGCCCATACAAATAATTAAATTTCTTATAACTCTCTCTCTATAATTTACTGAAAATAGCCCAAGGTCTGAATGTAATATGCTGATGTATGAGGCCATATAGATATGCACAAATTATATTCATAAGGGGTCAAAGTCAAACTTTTCTCTTAATAGGCCTCCAGAAGCATGAAAGTCCATGCCTTAGTTAAACTAGTAACACCGAATTATATTAATATGCTTTTCAATAAAATTGTTTGGCAACACACAAGCTTAATAATCAGTCAGAAATACAAACAAGCTTGAAGTAGAACAAAACAGAAAAACAATCTGATCCATCACCCATCATAATGAAATGTGTCAACAATCTATCTCAGCCCAGTAGAGGCACACCATACTCTCAGCTTCTCTTAAAAATCAGGATGCACTATCCATCAGAATTTAAGGTGAAAATTTATTATTTATGTTACCTTTGTAGCCATAAGTATTGTATTAAACAACACATCACTACACAAATAACCCGCACATTGAAGGAGCTAACGACGACGTTTCGGTCCGACTTGGACCTTTTACCAAGTCACAATGTGCGACTATGTAAATGGTCCAAGTCGAACCAAAACGTCATCGCTAGCTACTCTCTTCAATGTGTGGGTTATTTGCGTACTGTTCCAGTCACGGTATTGTGCCTTTTTTTGTTATTTAGCACGTCACTACATCCACCTACAATTGCATTATCTATTTTATCTTTTACAATTTCAAGATCTAAAAAATTTACCATTCTGGGGAGAGGGAGGGTCAGACATACATAACCCAGCTCATTTTAGACAGTTTTTTGATTAGACACTATTTTCAAAACCGTATCGTCTTACTTGACAGCCATCTGTACATACATATACACGTATATGCACGAAAAACAGGGACTATAACATGCTCACACTTGTAAGAACTATCTACACTAATACAATCACAAACTACAGTTTTTTTCTTCTTACCTCATTGGCCATCTGCCAAGGCAGGGTGACCCAAAGGGGAACACACATTAACCAACATTCCTTCAATCACTATCTTTCCAGAAGTGTGCAGACATCACAATAAGATTACCATCTGACTGCAACATTCCCAACCCTCCTGAGTGCAGTTACCATCTTTCCATTTCTCCAGGGCTCAATCTTAGCTATGCAGTTTCTCTGAATCCCCTTCATAAAAGTTGCCCTGCTCACACTCCACAAGCATGTTTAATGCTCCAACCTCTTATATTCTCTACCTTCAAATATTCCTGAGACAACACCCCCTCCCACAATGCACCCCAGACTGATACACACTCTTCGTGAACCTATTCCTTCCCATCCTCTCTGCATGTCCAAACCAATTCCTCAACCCCTCCTCAGAACTCAATTACATCCTTGGTCATCCTAATTTCTAGGCTGCAAATTGTGTGTGATATTTACACCACGCATTGCTCTCATGGGAAAAAATGGGTAAGAATTCTTCCTTCATAAACCATGCATAACATCAGAGGAGACTAAAATGCTGGGAGCAAGAGGCTAGTAACCTCTTCTCCTGTATAAATCACTAACGAAAAAAAAAAAGTTTTTCTTTTCAGGTCACCCTGCCTTGGTGGAAGACAGCCAGTGTATGGGAGGAAAGAAAAAAAAATGCTCTCAAACGTGGCATCTCGGGTGTGTAGCCTCCTTTTTGACGCAGCATTCAAAACCAATGCCTCAAACCTATACAAGTATTGGTTCCACTTTTTCCTGGTGTTCCTTGTTTTTTCTGCTTCCATAAACTTTCTTTCCATAAATACTTCAACACACCACCCACCTTTCTCCCTGCCCCTTCACCCCTCATCTTTAATAGACATTTGCTGCTGATATGTCCACTCCCAAATATCTAAACACATTCACCTCTTCCATACTTCTTCCCCCAATCTGATATTCAGTCTATCACTGCCTACACTTTTTGTTACCCTCCTCACCTTGCTCTTTTCTAAATTCATTTTTAATTTCCTTCATTTACATACCCACTCAAATTCAGCTACCAACCTTTGTAAATTATCTTCAGAATGCCCTAAAAAATCTGCTTCATTTATTAGGGGATTGTGAAAACAAATTACGAGGTTAATGGATGAATTTGAGAGGGTGTGTAAAAAAGTTTTATTAACTATTATTAATGTAAATATTATTTTTCAAATACAGAGAACAGTATATTGTTTTGTCACTAACAAGGAAAGGTAAACCAAACATCAGTGGCACATGCTTGACTGCAGTGTATCAGCTGTTCACCCTGTGATGTTACGTGCAAACATACTATTTATACAACCAGTCGTGGAAACCAGTTATAATTATTTTTGTTACAATTACCATTAGTACTATGTTCAAAAGGAAGTGCTAAACCCACAGGGGTCATACAGCACCTGGGAAATAAGAAGAAATTAGGTTTAATTCAAGGCAGGGGAGGGTAGATCCAATTTCACTGACTAAGAGCTCCAATTTTTTTTTTTAAACAGCTATTTCCCAATGAGGTACTGTGGCCCAAAAATAGAGGGGAGAAACATTCACACAATCACTTTCTTGCCAAAAGTGTGCTGAGATCACAGATCAGATGTCCTTCCAAACTTTAACATCCTCACCCCTCCCCTTCAGAGTACAGGCATTATACTTCCCATTTCCAGAACTCAAGTCCAGTTAACCAGTTTCCCTGAATACTTTCATGTTACCCAGCTATATTCCAACAGCATGTCAGTTCATGAAAAACACTTTGCCTCCATTCATTCTGACTGAATGCATTTGCACAAGCCTATTGGATGTTCAAACCTATACCCCATAAACCTCTTTTACCTCCCCTTCCTCCACCCCAGATTTATATAACTTAGCTATCCTATTTTGCTCTTTAAGTGCCCACACCACCTCAATGACCCTTCCATTTTTCTTTGATGAGGAACAATGTGAAAAGGGGTGAGAATACAAGTGAAAATGTGGGCTTAACTAAATGTCTAGCAGGAAAGAGTACCTGGTGTACTGTACACAGGTAGGAAACTACACTAGTGCCTTAAACTGCACATGCTTACATTTAAAATATTCAACAAAAAAGTGCAGCTACATAAGTGCATCACTTACTAATCATAAAAAAATTACAATTAATTTTGCCATACAGTGACATTAATCACTTACATTCTTCAGTAATAAGTTTTTCAAGAATTAGTCCATAAAAGCCTTCTGATGAAGCTTTAAAATGGCTGATACTGGCTCTTCCAACTGGTTCAAAGACCCTGAAAAACAAAAGTAATATAAATTTTCAATACGTGGAAAATCATTTTTCCCCTTCACAATTACTTTCTTTTATCTCAATTTATCATCATTAGTCCAGTATAATTTTGCCACAAAGCAAAGTCCCAAAAACAGAGATATGAAGAAGGTAGAGTGATTAGGTACACTGCACTGGAAAACAGTGGTCAATAAATTATGAAGTCCCAAGTGAACTATAAGGCAACATGGGGTACATATAGTACAGATACAGTGTATGCAAGGATTGTGGACAGGTGCAGGGGAAAGAGAGGGAAGGAAAAAAAAAAAAAAAAAAAGCTAGTGTGCCTGACACGTACACGAAGCCTACAAAGTGAGGTGTTGTAGAAAAAATGCAATTATCAGCAGAAGTTTCAGTAGCAATACAGCAAGTAAAACTGAGTAACAAGTTATTAAGCATTTTGAATTACCGTAATATAAAGCATCTATTAAATTTCTTGAAAAGTCTGACACACAAATGTTGACTAAGGCCAAATGAAAGAATAAAGACAAAGTATACTTCTGACTTCAGCAAAATGAAGACCCAAAATGGATAACTCATATATACGTTTAACAATTCAACACTGATAGCATAGTGGAAATAGAACATCAAAGAACCTTGGAATGTAAGCATATGGATATATACAAACAAATTTAGAAAGGATACAAATTTATTTGTAAAGTTTAGCCATGAAGCTTTAAATCATAGCATCTTTTAGATCGATAGCATTAAAATAATGCACAAATAACTGTTGAAAAATGTTCCCTTAACCCCAGGAATATCTGTCCAGGACAGTCAGGATTATAACAGGCCAATTTTTGGAAGTTACTTTAGGGTGAAATGTTTTTTAATTTACTAGATAATACTTTGTGGTACAGTACTCAATTTTTCTAAGATATCCTATGTTGATTTTTGTCTAGCTACAATAACATTTACCATCACCTTTGAGCTAATTTCTTTAAAACTCTTCAGGCTGCCCAGAAGATTTTTTATTTTTTTTTTCCAAAACTTATGTCCACCCTGATGAAACACATACATACAGCAAGATCTTGGTATTCATGGAAGAAAGGTCACTGGCTTGACGTTATATAAGGATAATAATTTACAGTACTATGTGCATAGTGTACACTGTTTACTTTTGATGGCTAAACTTCACATTTCATTAAAACATGTACATTACTAACATTTGTACATATACAGAATTATTTGTTTTATCTTCACATGTCTTGCACACTGGCTGTTTTTTTGTGAGAACCATGAATACTAAATTTATTCCTAGTAATTCCCTAAGATAATA
>NC_091318.1:29065597-29100597 GCF_038502225.1 Cherax quadricarinatus | reverse complement strand
ACAAGACGGGAAGAAAGCAGCAACTTCACTCTGGCTGTACCCTTCTCCAGAACATCACTCCATCTGAGATCATACATACCCAGGATGACTCGAGTATGGAACACTGCAAATACAGGATAATGATGTCAACGAGATAGTCAGTTGATCAAATGAAAATGCTGGCCCACAGATGGCTCCAACTTCATCCTGTTCCCTACTTGTATGTCTCATAACAATAAAAATGCTTTCAAATGAGCTGGTGTAGGTAACAGCTCCTAGCTTGCCAATAAAGTTAGGAATCCTTAACCTGTAAATAGCTTGTCAATAAAGCTAGGATCCTTAACCTTGTCAAACCCTGTGTAGAGATAGAGAATGAGAAAAAGAGAAAGAAAAAGAGAAAAAGATAAAAAAGAGAAAAAGAGAGAAAAAAAGAGAGAAAAAAGAGAAAAAAGAGAAAAAAAAAGAGAAAAAAAATGAGAAAAAAAAGAGAAAAAAAAATAAAAAAAGAAAAAAAAAAGAAAAAAAAAAAAGAGAAAAAAAAAAGAGAAAAAAAAATAAAAAAAGAAAAAAAAAAAAGAGAAAAAAAAAAGAGAAAAAAAAATAAAAAAAGAAAAAAGAGAAAAAATAGAGAAAAAAAAAGAAAAAAAGAAAAAAGAGAAAAAAAAAGAAAAAAAAAGAAAAAAAAGAAAAAAGAAAAAAAAAGAAAAAAGAAAAAAAAGAAAAAAAAAAGAAAAAAAAAAGAAAAAAAAAAGAGAAAAAAAAGAAAAAAAAAGAAAAAAAAAGAAAAAAGAAAAAAAAAGAGAGAAAAAGAGAGAAAAAGAGAAAAAGAGAGAAAAAGAGAGAAAAAGAGAAAAAGAGAGAAAAAGAGAGAAAAAGAGAGAAAAAGAGAGAAAAAGAGAGAAAAAGAGAAAAAGAGAGAAAAAGAGAGAAAAAGAGAGAAAAAGAGAGAGAAAAAGAGAGAGAAAAAGAGAGAGAAAAAGAGAGAAAAAGAGAAAGAGAGAGAGAGAGAGAGAGAGAGAGAGAGAGAGAGAGAGAGAGAGAGAGAGAGAGAGAGACCGTCTACATGCGAATTAACACCCAGCAAGACACGTAATTATAAAGTTACTGCCTCAAAACAAAAAACCATCCTGATCCTCTCTCTTGCCCCTTCAACACTCAAACTCCATCTTTGCTTCCAATGATATTTTTTACACATTATAAAAGCAAGGCAGAAGTTACAAAAGATTTTCAGGTGGCCTTTGATAAGGTTCTTCATCAACCATTGTACAGGTAGGCATGTACAAAATAAGATATGAAAATGGGCTACCTAAATGCAAACAATGGGCAATTCATAATGAAAAAGCATCAAAATAGCTCGATGTAATAAGGCATGCCATAGTGACCAGTCTTGGCATACCACAGGGGTATTTTATGATCAGTTCTGTTGCAGATATAAATAACAAGCATTGATGAATATGGAAACCTCACTACGATTTAAGCCAAAAAGAAGTGGGAGGGAAGGGTATGAAGTATTAAAGTTTAACCTGAGGAAAGGAAGAGAAGTTCAAGTCTTCACACCAAAAGCCCTTCCTTCATATTAGCAAGAAATATCCTTCAAGGGAGATAATGCCATAATACTGCACGAGCCACTTTTTAGGGAAAACCTGCCACATATAGCAGACAAGAAATTTAACTCACAGATTGTCAAGAATTCTCCTAGGAAGGCCTGAGCTTGCTACCATCTGCAGCTCATAAGACTGCCATCCCCACGAGCCCCTTTGGAGCGGGGCAGATGGCAGACCAGAGGCCTAGCTTCTCCCTACGAGCCCCGTGAGGGCGGGGACTGTGGCTAGGCCTGGGGACAGTTGGTCCCAAAGATGAGGGGGTACTTGTACCTCCTCCCATGGGAGACTTAGGTCTCGAGACACTCCCCAGATAGGGAGCCAAGGCCGGGTCACCACTACTTGGAAAAGACCCGGGCCAGGAGAATACCGGCGAATAATAATAATAATAAAAAAAAAAAAATTGTCAAGCACACTGATGTTAAGTACTGTACATCTTAGATTGACTTTCTTTCAGCTTCATGTCAATCATAAATAGCATCATTTGAGCCAAAAGGTGTTTTTTTTTATTTATATATATAAATATATATACATTTTTGTATTTCTGGAAATATGTTTACACTTTAAATATATTTTTGTTTTTAGTATGTGAAGAAATTTCCCCAAGAGAAGTACATATTTATGTGCAGGGTGGCCCCGCATATACAGCTCCCTCTTTTCAGTGCTCCACATATTCATTGGTTTGCAACTGAGCCATTGTTCATTATGTTCGGTACTTTCACCACTTTTCCACTATTTTCATATAACAGTTGTGTATACCTGGAGAGGGTTCAGGGGGATCAATGCCCCCAGGGCCCAGTCTGTGACCAAGCCTCATGGTGAATCAGGGCCTGATCAACCAGGCTGTTACTGTTGGCCACACACAACCCGATGTACATGAACCTTACAGCCATACAAACAGGGCCCTCCTGTAATCAAAGTCTATAGAAATATATGATTCACTTTACAATTACAGTATTTTTGGGCTAGAGGCAATTTCCTTTGTTAGAGACTGACTGTATTATCAGGTATGAATATTACAAATAGAACTGCATCTACTGTACTACAGCATGTTTAAAACACATTACCATGGTATAAAAATGAACTATTACAAAATAAAGCTTCTAATATCTTAAAAATAAATTAGATGTATATGAAACTTTTAAAGGTGTTAATGACAATTTATTTAACTGGCAATGAATAACAAAGATGGTAAGAGAAATCAATAATTGTCATCATTTTGGGGGGTCTTACATTCTATCATGCCTTGGAACAAGACATCCAACTGGCGTGACTGATAGAGTATGTACAACAGGCTGTAACACTAGAAACCATAATGCATGTTGGTATTTTTAGAGCCCAAGAGGAAAGGGGAAGAGGAAAAAAGGAGAAAGAATGGAAGTGGGGGGAAGGAAAGAGAAAATGCAACGTAGGAAGGTCAGATGGAGGAAAGAAATGATGGCGAGGAAAGAGGTAAATCAAAAAGAGGGGAAGAACAAAAGATGAAAAATAGGAAAAAAAGGAAAAGGGAACATGAAGAGGAGGAAGAAGAGGGAAAACAAGGATTGTAATATTAATACTGACTGCAGCCACATCTCTCAACATGAAGGTGAGATGTATCTTGTAAAATTACAAGCACCAGACATTTTATGAACTTAAGACTGCTAATGGTCCAAGGAATACACAACCCAATTAACCTTTATTTTTATAAATAAAAAATATGAAATGGTAGAGAATCTTTTTTTGAATGTATCGAGACCAAAAATACCAAATTTGATTATGTAGGTGCAAAGTTGGCAGTCTAAGTGTAATTCACATTTCAATGATTTAGCCCACCTTGAGTCCTATTTTAAGCCACTTCCACTGCTCATTTTGAACAAATTTTTAGCTATTTTACTAGTATGCCTTCTATTCTATCAATTGCGCACAAGAAACTTCCCATTCAACTACACAGAATTTTGTAGTTTGGCCAATTTTACACAAAATTCAACAAATTCCAATTAAAAACAGAACTATAGTAACCTATCCTCTTTTCACTAATGTCCCCAGGTCTCTCCAATATTACATTTACCCTTCATTTTGAAGGGTTTAGGATGTCCCAATAACTGAAGCAGACCTAGTAAAAACCCTCAAAAGAGAGGGGGGATGGGGTGTAAGAGGAGCCTCTTCCTCAGAAAAATCAAGAAAACCTAATATTTCTGCTGCTCATTTGAGCCCTATTTCAAGCTACTTCAAATCCTGAAACAAACTAAAATCATTTCAGTTTCAGTAGTATGTCTTCAGCCAACAAAACAATGAAAACACCAAGTCACTATTTTAAACTAAATACAAGATCTGAGGTTTACTTTTCCCATGAAGCACTGCATGAGAAGATTTTTTTTTTCGATACTGCACACACACCTCACAGACCCATTCTCTTACTCTTATGTCTAGATCAAAATTTGCCACTCCTGGCATATTTGAGGGCACTGTGCTGAGAGTATAGATCTACAAGTGATGCTGGTATCAATAATGTAGATCTACGTAAGAGACAGCAAAAGGGTTAAACGAAGTGCACTGCAGAATAATTTCACGACAGTCCTCAATCACTGAAACTGACCACCTAATACTACATCTAATTTTAAGAAGACAATGTCATACCAACTGTCCTTATTCATTCAGTACAGGCAGTTAGCACCAACAGCCTGACTGACCAAGGTATCAACCAGGTAGCCTGGTGTAAGAGAAGAGTGCAGGGGTGAAGACCCCAGAACCATCTTTAGGTATGCCATATCCTATTCACAGAAACAAAAAAATAGAATATATAGATAATGGGGAAAATAAGAATATTTACTATGATCTGATATTCTGTTTATCAAAATGCAGTGATTTATTTTTCAAATTCTTACAAGGCCTTTTTTGTGTCTAAACTTCAACAAGGCTCAAAGATTTTCCAAGAAACTCTACAGTATTTCATTTCCTAAACATAACTCTGGAAACTTCCAGACATTATACTACAGTATACTTAAAAATAAATATTTCACACATCTCATTTAGTATGTTATTCTTATCATAAACTATATCTTTACTAAAAATTACTCTTGCTATATTCTCTGAGTAACATTTCCGGTACAGAACATAATTTATATTTCCCCTATAACCTAAATGCATCCTTTACATGTGCCTTCAAGCTTGTCTTGTGGAGAATTTGATGAAATATTACTCTGTCTAAAAGATACTCACCTCTCCAATGCCAGAACAACCAGATCTTTTCACCATCACCAGATTGAAAGTTACATCAGCGGGATTTCTAAGTGTCTGTACCATCAAATGAGAGTGGCCAAGGACCGACAACTGGTGTGTGGACTCCGACAATGGACTAGTAATATTTACAAAGTTGCCCCGAGAGTTTTCTGTCAACTCCGTTCCACATTTGCGGCACAGTATGTGATCTGTTGAAAATATCAACCGATACAGTGCATTACAGAGATTCATGGTTGTTTGGGTGTATATTCCCAAGGTCACCTTTTTGTCTTACATTAACTCATTCAAGAATTAAATCCTTCAATTGATGCTTGTGTGTGAAAGGTAGCAGACATGATTAGTCTTTTTTTTTTTTCTAAAGTTATTTGTAATAACACTATCAATGTTGTAAATTAAGAAACCTGTCTACTGAGCATTAGATGAAATACAGTACAGTACTGTACTATGAAAAAAGTACTAATACATTTTAATTACCTTTGCTTCAATGCAATTACTGTATGTATAATTTTCTAAATACTAGTATAAGGATACTATTTCGGCAAAAACTGTAACCAATAAATGTCACCGAGTTTAATTAAAAAAAAAAAGTCCTAAAGAATAAATTGTACCTTAATCTTACTGTGAATTTAACACTATAAATCAAGAAATTCAAAATATGAGACTTTATATCTTTGTGACAGGGTTAAAATTCTTTCATCTGCTATGAACTGTTCAAGGTAAGTCAGTGTCCATGGATGAATAGTCATACTGTACATGTAAAGTAGTACCGAGGTGTCTTTTTTAGCCGAAATATGGCACCGAGGAGCTATACTACATCTCATTTCCGAAATGCTGAGCATATGGTCTTTTCAAATTGTTATAATGTACTGTACAGTATTTATGTACTGCATACTGTCTTGAAAATAAAATTTGCGATTTTCATTTTTTTTATTTCAACATTGGGTAGAAAGGAAACTTTAGGATATTTCAAGGTTATGTATAAAATGGTATATAATATAATACCAACATAATGGGAAAAGACAAATGCATTATAATGTGAACTTTATTGATGATGTTTCACCCCATACAGTAGACTTTATTAAACTGCTTTTGCTATGAAACTTCTAGATCATATTCCCCCTATAACAGTTCAATGGTGCACTGCAATAAACCTGCTGACCCAAGTGAGGCAGGCCCTTCACCCACCACATATCTTGCACCCTACCTGTCTCTTCACCTCACTCTCATCTCTATATGTACTCACTGGCACTCTCAAGAGTTGTTTGACTTCATTAAGTCCACTGTGTGGGCAAAAAATAAATCTTATCATATTTCAAAGTTAATTAAAAAAATTAAACCCAATCCAAACAATACAGTGGAACCTCCACTCATGAGTTTAATCCGTTCCGTGACCTTGCTCGCATCTGGATTTGCTCATTAGTAAGAGTCAACTTTCCTCATTTAAATTAAGTGAAATGGAATTAATCCATTCCAGTGGAATTCCAGGCACAACAAAATACTTCAATAATTTCCCTAATATCAACTCTATGGCTTATTTATCTATCACAATTCATCTAATATGACATAATAAACAATATTAATAACATAGAAACATTCATTATGTATGTGGCTAGTGGTGGAGACAGCAGCCACTGTTGTTGCTGGGGTTTAGAGGGCCACCACAGCGGACATTCCTACTCCTGATTACATGTGTAGAGAACCTAGGATAACCCAAAAAAAATCAGAGTGACTTATAATTGCTACACTCTTAATGCTACCAGGGTACAATAAGGTTGCTACCAGGGTACAATAAGGTTGTCTTCAAGGTAAAAGGTCTGCCACTGCTGCTTCATGTTGTCTGTTCCCACTTTTGCTAGCATGATGAAGAGCTTTCCAATATGTGAAGGTTGAACGGCAGTGCCAATCAGACAGGTATTCGACAGTGACATCATTTGTTTACTCTTGAACATCGATAAAGAATCGAACATTTCTGCTACTTTGAGCTTAATATGAAGGTAATTTTTGTCTTGAAACCAATCAAAATCATATCTATTTCTGTAGTACAGGTCAGCCATCACTAATCTTGCAATCAGTTATCCGGTTCCATCAGTAATCTGGCACTAATTTCAGCTAGAATAATTTCAAATTTCATCTTTATACTGGCTCAAATTTCATCTTTATACTGTACTGACTCAGAAATTGTGCAGGTCCCAATGATGCTGGATTAGTGATGGCTGACCTGTATATCTTCCATTCTATCAAACGTGACCAAAAAAACGAGAATACAACCATAAAAGCCATACGAAAATATACCGCTAAGGGGAGGCTAATGGCTGAGAAGTGAACTTCTATATTTATGGTCCGATTTCTTTCATTTTTGGTGTACGTTAAGAAGCACCATTCCATCATATGATGCCCAAGTTTCAATAAGATAGTCCAACAAACAACTGAGATCCAATTCCCTAGATCAAGATCAAGAGCCCTTCACCAGTATCAAGGAACCTCCCTCAAGGCCCGCTCGCATCTGGAAATTTCGCTCGTGTATGGAAGCAAAAAATTGACCGAGCGACTGCTCGTATCTGGAAAATCTCGCATGTGGATGCGCTCATTAACCCTTAAACAGTCCAAACAGATCGACGTTCAAATTTGTAGTGCTCCAAAAGTAGATTTACTTTTTTTTACACATTTTCAAATGTAAAACAAAAAAGAAGATCTACATTTTTTTACATACTTTCAGATGTTGAAAAAAACGTATATATACGTTTGGACTGTTTAAGGGTTAAGTAGAGATTCCACTGCACTGATATTTTTGCCTGAAAATAATAAAATCCAAAAGAGGTTTTAAAACATGGCATAATACTAATTTAACCCCTAAACTGTCGCAACCCCCAATTCTGAGGTGTCTCCTGGTGTTGCAAAATTTAAAAAAACAAAAAAAAAAAATCTTATGAAATGATAGAGAATCTATCCCTGATTGTAATGACACCACAAAAAAAAAAAAAAAAAAAAAAAAAAAAAAAAAAAAAAATTGATGGAAAACTGACGGAATTAGGCTCTCGCGAAGTTAGCAACCTTGGCACTATTTACAAATCGGCTATTTTGCCCACTTTGAGCCCTATTTTCAGCTAATTCCATTGTTCCAGTCGACCAAACTCAGCTATTTCTTTAGAACTCCATTTTTTCTATCGATCGAGTACAAGAAACTGCCCATTTACCGATTTCAGCTACCCAATAACGTGGTCAGATATTTGCAATTTGGCCAATTTCATGAAAATTAAAAAATATGACAATTTCAAATAAGGTCCAGAATGAACAATGCAGACATTCCTGGCTCTAAAGTAACATTTTCTTTGTTCATCAGTCACATCTCTAGGCCCCTCTCATATTACTCTTGCTTTCTATTATGAATTTTTATTCAAACAAAAAAAATAAATAGAAGATTTACTGTTATGCAGACTACTGCAATACCGTAATAATTGTACAAATAATGTCAACCCATTCATGACTGCATATTAGAATAGCTAGTTGGACATTGATTGGACAATTACATTATTTGTTTACTTTTGAACATCGGCAAAAATCAAACATTTCCCCTACTTTGAGCTCCATTTCCAGGTTCTTTTTATAGTAAAACCAATCAAAATCACCTCTAATTCTTTAATATGTTTTCCATTCTATCAAATGAGACCAAGAAAATGAGAATACAACCATAAATACTATACAAAAATAGATCACAAAGTCTGCATTTTAATTAAAAAAAAAAAAAAAAAAAAAAAAGGTGGGAGTTTTTTTTTCTCATTATGCACTGCGTGCTCCAGGATTTTTTTTTATATGGTGCACACTGACCACACAGACCCATTCTCTCACATGTGGGCCTACCAGCTTTCTCCTGCTTGATTTGAAGCCGGTAAAATTTACGAGTATACGTACGTCAAACACGGTGGCTCGTAAGATGTATATATACGACCGAAACAGTCAAAGGGTTAATCCAGCTGGCATTCACTACTGTTTACTTATTCCTATGTTTACTTCCACTCTTAGCAGATGGAACATCAAACCACCACTCCCTGTGATGAATGACTCGCATGGAGTGTTTGTTCAATATATGCATGAAAAAAGGGAGGATACCCGAGAATTGGCAGAGAGCATGCATAGTTTCTTCATATAAATGAAAAAAGAGCATAAAGGTGCATAAGAATTCTAGGGAAATAAGCCTATTGAATAAAACAGGTAAACAGATAAAAGCAAGGAACTCTTTATCGCATATATGGATTTAGAAAAGATGTATGTAGGACGGATAGGGGAGCACTGCTACAAATGTGGCAAATGCACAGAGGAGGTAGCAATGGAGGTTTTATGAAGAAAGTGAAGCTCAGGTTAAGAGTATGCAGGATATGAAGGGATTATTTTTCAGTAAAAGCAGGCCTTAGGCAGGAATGTTATGTCACTATGGGTTGATTAACATATTTATAGACAGAGCTAAAAAAGCTGGGAATACTAATGCACTGGGGTGCAGCGTGAGATTAAGAGATAGATAATGACTTCGATACAAAATGAGTTGTCACAGTTGCTCTTTGCTGAAGATGTGGCACTTCTGGGAGATTTTGAAGAGAAGTTGCAAAGGTTGGCAGAAGAATTTGGGAAAGAGCAAGGTGACAGCATGGTGATGAGAGTAACAAAGGAATCAAGGTAATGAAATACTACGAGATATCAGATTGGAGGGAGTAAATTAGCTTATTTATGCACAGGTACACATAAGTACAATTATCATACATAGTGTAAATTACCTAGGATAACCAAAAAAAAAAAAAAAAAAAAAAAAAAAAAAAAAAAGTCAAAGAGACTTGCTTTCATTGGGGTCCTTGTAATTTCTTTTGAGGAGGAAGTATGGAGAAAGTAAATATACCGCATTCAGATATCTGGGAGTGACTGTGTTGGTAGATGGGTCTATGAAAGATAAGGTGAACCACAATGGGGGAAATAGGCGAGTGGTGCACTGAGGAATCTGTGATGATAAAGAACTTTACCCATGAAGGAAAGAAGGGGAATGTACCATAGCAGTGGTACCAACACTGTTATACGGGTGTGAAGTATGGGCTTCAAATGTACCAGCTACAAGGAGGCTGGTGGCAATGAGGGCAATGGGTGGTATGAAAATTATGTAGAGAAATAGGAGGGTGGAGACTAGATGATGTGGGGGTTACCAAATGTATAATTCAGAGGCCTGAGGAGAGATTTAGGTGGTTAGGGAATTTAGAGAGGATGGAGCAAAATAGGATGACAGAGGGTACATGAATCTGGGGTGGAATAAAGGAGGGGGTAAGTGCTGGTGTAGGAAGGGTTGGGGAGAGGTGGAGGTAAAGAATAGGTTAACACTGGGTTTATACAAGAGTTTTTTATGACAATGTGCTGTGGGAGTGTGAGCACTATAACATTTAGAAAGGTTTCAAGGAAACTGGTTAGCTGGACTTAATCCTAGATGTGGAAACATAGTGTCTGCACTCTGAAGGGGGAGTGAGGATGTTCCAGTCTGGAGGGTTATCTGAACTGTAATGTTGACATGCTTTCAGCAAGGTAGTGAATAAATGTGAATACTATCTCTTGGGTGAACCTACCTTAGTGGGAGATAGTTTTAAAAAATATAATAAACAATAATACATAGCATAATTTCTAAATTATGAAATAAGACTAAGTACGTATTTCTTTCCTCCTAAATTTTTACTTAATAATGGTCACTCTTGATTAGATATGTAAGCTTCATATTTCTGTAACTGTTTTAGTTAATTCACCTTTAAAATAGCAATACATACTGAAAGTAATGCACTAATTAGCCTACAACTATACAGTGACTCATAGTCCAGTGGTGGCTCACCCAGTTAAGGACCCCAGTGGAAATAAGCCACTGACACTTGTGCATTATTCTAGGTAATTTAATTTATGCAAGACAATTGTAATCACTTGAAACCTGTGTAACTGTACCTATATAAACTTACATGGTGGCCCGGTGGCCTGGTGGCTAAAGCTCCCGCTTCACACACGGAGGGCCCGGGTTCGATTCCCGGCGGGTGGAAACATTCCGACACGTTTCCTTACACCTGTTGTCCTGTTCACCTAGCAGCAAATAGGTACCTGGGTGTTAGTCGACTGGTGTGGGTCGCATCCTGGGGGACAAGATTAAGGACCCCAATGGAAATAAGTTAGACAGTCCTCGATGACGCACTGACTTTCTTGGGTTATCCTGGGTGGCTAACCCTCCGGGGTTAAAAATCCGAACGAAATCTTATCTTATCTTACTTATGTAGTGACCTGCAGACCTATTACAGCATTCCTTCCTGCTTATAATGTTTTTGCTTATTTCCTCCATACTTGATTAATGATGACCAGCTATTATTAGTAGCTACATTTAAAGAAAAAATTTACATGTATTTCTATTATAACTAAGTAACTTCCTGTATCTTCACCTTTTCTATTTTATCACTCCACAAAACTGAAGATCATTAAATAAGTTTTGAAATAATAAGTCATACTTCTGAAACTATCATTTATTCATTAGCTACCTTTTTCAATTGTATATATAATTGTAGTTAACTGCATAAGAACTAATTAAATAAGTTTATTCAGTTACAGGTACACATGAACACAGTTTCACACATTATCATACATAGCAGTATATGTGCAGATTACCCAGGATAATCCCAAAAAAGTCAGAGTAACTTATTTCCATTGGGATCCTTGTAATAACTTAATAGTAAGTTTTAAATATTAGGATCAGTTTGCCCGTAATGCTTTGCATACTAGTGGCTCTATTGTGCCCACTAATGTTTTCTTGCAGGTAAACTACATTATTTGTACCACACAAAGAAAAAAAATGCAGTATTTATATATACCATCGTCCATTGCTCTCTTCTGACGCCCGAAACTTAACAACTATAACAGCACCTGTCATAACGGACTAACAACTTCGAAAATCATCTGTACAAGCTCCCCGCGAGGTTTTCCCTGTTATATGCAATGTTCTGGACTATTAACTATAGTTGAAAGTCAAAATATGTATTCCCCCTCACCTGAGAAAAACAAAATGTCAATGTCGTCCCTCCCGCAGCGTCTCTCAAACCTGCATTACACCTCACAATTTTATCTTAATATTAGACGTCGTAGACGGCGCCGATACTTGCAGAAGGCATGTCTGGGAAAGCTAGAGAGGTAGAGGCGCTCACCCAGGTGGTGACGGTGGTCATCCACAGCAAAACTTCTCGGAGAGACAGAAAATAAGACCAGAAGAAGCAACCAGGACGCGTTTGTGTACATGACGTCACCATCACCTTCATAACCTCTGGAAATGTCTGATTATCATCTCCAACCACTTTAATGCTCCAATATGAACACATTTAATACGACATTATTAATGCAACATATTACATTATTATCTAAATTTTATCTGCCTTTCCACTGACTAGTATTTAAATTCCACACAAAATTTTGAAAAAATTACTGACATAAGCGAATACTCACCCTTATATATGTGTATATATTCTAATAATTATATATACATTTCGCTTATTCTAAAGGTATATTTAGGTGTGTATCAGCGCTTAACATTTGGGGTGAAGATATATTAGTGTAAGTATAAACGTAAAGATAATGGCGGTGCTGGTACTGCGTCGTCATATTTATCCCACTACCTCAACTTCTTTATATTATTCATCACAAAATGTTTATACAAAGTTACAAAACTGTGTGGAATAATACACGAGGCGCCCGTACTTTATACAGCTCCCGTCTATAACTAAATTTATTTTTTATGTGAGAAGACAGAAGACATTACATTATTTTGGAGAGATACGGAACCAATAATTAAACTGAGCAAAAAAAAAAAAATACAAAATTACTCGATTAGAATTTCAACGGATTTTATTAATAAAAAAGTAAAGATTTCATTCCAGTAACATATATATGCATTAAAAATGTTAGAAATATAATTTTGGAGACATAGTGCGCTCACGTTAAAATGAACGTGAACTTCCTTAAAAATGCCGATAAAGAGCTCCTCATCCAAGGAACTGAAGCTGTTCCTCCTCCCTTGGATCAAACCACCTACCCTGAAGATAAGCGAATAAATAACTCAAGAGTTATTGTAGGTGAGGGTAGACAAGCGCCCTTTTAACTTTGATGACCTCTTGCGTAACCAAAATTATTTAGCAACAATTTAACACAATTAACGCAATTTTAGGATAATTACAATGATCTCACATAGTAACACGTGTGTAAACTGCCCAGGATAACCCAAAAAAGGTCACACAATGCTAATTCCACTCAATACACCGCAGTTTAAGAACTATTTTTGATCACAGGAATTACCAATGAGTAATTTCAAGTTATTACCTATATTATGTGGTATATACTTATTATAATATATCCTAAGTGATACATATACTTATTATAATATATCCTAAGTGATATATATATATATATATATATATATATATATATATATATATATATATATATATATATATATATACTTATAATGTATCCTAATTGATACATATTATAATATATCCCAAGTGATACATATACTTATTATAATATATCCTAAGTGATACATATACTTATCATAATATATCCTAAGTGATACATATACTTATAAAATATCCCAAGTGATACATATACTTATTATAATGTATCCTAAGTGATACATATACTTATAATATATCCTAAGTGATACATATACTTATTATAATATGTCCTAAGTGATACATAAACTTATATCCCAAGTGATACATATACTTATTATAATATATCCAAGTGATACATATACTTATTATAATATATCCTAAGTGCTATATATATACTTATAATATATCCTAATTGATACATATACTTATTACAATATATCCCAAGTGATACATATACTTATAATATATCCCAAGTGATACATATATTATAATATATCCTAAGTGATACATATACTTATTATAATATGTCCTAAGTGATACATAAACTTATATCCCAAGTGATACATATACTTATTATAATATATCCAAGTGATACATATACTTATTATAATATATCCTAAGTGCTATATATATACTTATAATATATCCTAATTGATACATATACTTATTACAATATATCCCAAGTGATACATATACTTATAATATATCCCAAGTGATACATATATTATAATATATCCTAAGTGATACACATACTTATTATAATATATCCCAAGTGATACATATACTTATTATAATATATCCTAAGTGATACATAAACTTATATCCCAAGTGATACATATACTTATAATATATCCTAAGTGATACACATACTTATAATATATCCCAAGTGATACATATACTTATTATAATATATCCTAAGTAATACATAAACTTATATCCCAAGCGATACAGTCCCTCAACCTTGAGGTTGAGGAACTGATTACCTCATTCTCCTCCTGTTTTTCAAGTTTCTCCTGTGTATGGACTGATGAAGCCACTGTGTGGCGAAACGTTTCCTCAATAAAGATACCCAAGAGTTGCACATGTGTCTAATTTATCAACGTGTCGGTTCACTGAACCATTCGTCTACAATACATATTATTATTTTTATAATAGAGCCCATGTTTATATATACTTATTACAATTCATTTAAAGTGATACATATAATTATTATAATAGATCCGAAGTGATTAATAAAAGTATTTATAGATCCCTAATGTTTTATTAAATTGTTATAACAGATCCCAAGTGCTTCAATACATCCCACGTGCTTCATGAAAGTGCTATAATATAAGATTTCGCTCGGATTTTTAACCCCGGAGGGTTAGCCACCCAGGATAACCCAAGAAAGTCAGTGCGTCATCGAGGACTGTCTAACTTATTTCCATTGGGGTCCTTAATCTTGTCCCCCAGGATGCGACCCACACCAGTCGACTAACACCCAGGTACCTATTTGCTGCTAGGTGAACAGGACAACAGGTGTAAGGAAACGTGTCGAAATGTTTCCACCCGCCGGGAATTGAACCCAGGCCCTCCGTGTGTGAAGCGGGAGCTTTAGCCACCAGGCCACCGGGCCACCAAGTGCTTCATGAAAGTGCTATAATATATCCCAAGTTCTTCATGAAAGTGTTATAATATATCCCAAGTGCTTCATGAAAGTGCTATAATATATCCCAAGTGCTTCATGAAAGTGCTATAATATATCCCAAGTGCTTCATGAAAGTGCTATAATATATCCCAAATGCTTCATGAAAGTGCTATAATAAGATCCCAAGTGCTTCATGAAAGTGCTATAATATATCCCAAGTGCTTCATGAAAGTGCTATAATAAGATCCCAAGTGCTTACCTGGAGTTTACCTGGAGAGAGTTCCGGGGGTCAACGCCCCCGCGGCCCGGTCTGTGACCAGGCCTCCTGGTGGATCAGAGCCTGATCAACCAGGCTGTTGCTGCTGGCTGCACGCAAACCAACGTACGAGCCACAGCCCGGCTGATCCGGAACTGACTTTAGGTGCTTGTCCAGTGCCAGCTTGAAGACTGCCAGGGGTCTGTTGGTAATCCCCCTTATGTGTGCTGGGAGGCAGTTGAACAGTCTCGGGCCCCTGACACTTATTGTATGGTCTCTTAACGTGCTAGTGACACCCCTGCTTTTCATTGGGGGGATGGTGCATCGTCTGCCAAGTCTTTTGCTTTCGTAGTGAGTGATTTTCGTGTGCAAGTTCGGTACTAGTCCCTCTAGGATTTTCCAGGTGTATATAATCATGTATCTCTCCCTCCTGCGTTTCAGGGAATACAGGTTTAGGAACCTCAAGCGCTCCCAATAATTGAAGTGTTTTATCTCCTTTATGCGCGCCTTGAAGGTTCTCTGTACATTTTCTAGGTCGGCAATTTCACCTGCCTTGAAAGGTGCTGTTAGTGTGCAGCAATATTCCAGCCTAGATAGAACAAGTGACCTGAAGAGTGTCATCATGGGCTTGGCCTCCCTAGTTTTGAAGGTTCTCATTATCCATCCTGTCATTTTTCTAGCAGATGCGATTGATACAATGTTATGGTCCTTGAAGGTGAGATCCTCCGACATGATCACTCCCAGGTCTTTGATGTTGGTGTTTCGCTCTATTTTGTGGCCAGAATTTGTTTTGTACTCTGATGAAGATTTAATTTCCTCATGTTTACCATATCTGAGTAATTGAAATTTCTCATCGTTGAACTTCATATTGTTTTCTGCAGCCCACTGAAAGATTTGGTTGATGTCCGCCTGGAGCTTTGCAGTGTCTGCAATGGAAGACACTGTCATGCAGATTCGGGTGTCATCTACAAAGGAAGACACGGTGCTGTGGCTGACATCCTTGTCTATGTCGGATATGAGGATGAGGAACAAGATGGGAGCGAGTACTGTGCCTTGTGGAACAGAGCTTTTCACCGTAGCTGCCTCGGACTTTACTCTGTTGACGACTACTCTCTGTGTTCTGTTAGTGAGGAAATTATAGATCCATCGACCGACTTTTCCTGTTATTCCTTTAGCACGCATTTTGTGCGCTATTACGCCATGGTCACACTTGTCGAAGGCTTTTGCAAAGTCTGTATATATTACATCTGCATTCTTTTTGTCTTCTAGTGCATTTAGGACCTTGTCGTAGTGATCCAATAGTTGAGACAGACAGGAGCGACCTGTTCTAAACCCATGTTGCCCTGGGTTATGTAACTGATGGGTTTCTAGATGGGTGGTGATCTTGCTTCTTAGGACCCTTTCAAAGATTTTTATGATATGGGATGTTAGTGCTATTGGTCTGTAGTTCTTTGCTGTTGCTTTACTGCCCCCTTTGTGGAGTGGGGCTATGTCTGTTGTTTTTAGTAACTGTGGGACGACCCCCGTGTCCATGCTCCCTCTCCACAGGATGGAAAAGGCTCGTGATAGGGGCTTCTTGCAGTTCTTGATGAACACAGAGTTCCATGAGTCTGGCCCTGGGGCAAAGTGCATGGGCATGTCATTTATCGCCTGTTCGAAGTCATTTGGCGTCAGGATAACATCGGATAGGCTTGTGTTAATCAAATTTTGTGGCTCTCTCATAAAAAATTCATTTTGATCTTCGACTCTCAGTCTGGTTAGCGGCTTGCTAAAAACTGAGTCATATTGGGACTTGAGTAGCTCACTCATTTCCTTGCTGTCATCTGTGTAGGACCCATCTTGTTTAAGTAGGGGCCCAATACTGGACGTTGTTCTCGATTTTGATTTGGCATAGGAGAAGAAATACTTTGGGTTTCTTTCGATTTCATTTATGGCTTTTAGTTCTTCCCGCTTCATGAAAGTGCTATAATATATCCCAAGTGCTTCATGAAAGTGCTATAATATATCCCAAGTGCTTCATGAAAGTGCTATAATACATCCCAAGTGCTTCATGAAAGTGCTATAATATATCCCAAGTGCTTCATGAAAGTGCTATAATATATCCCAAGTGCTTCATGAAAGTGCTATCATACAGCCCAGATACTTCATGAAAGTGCTATAATATATCCCAAGTGCTATAATATATCCCAACTGTTTCATGAAAGTGCTATAATATATCCCAAGTGCTTCTTAAAAGTGCTATAATATATCCCAAGTCATTTATAGAAGTATTGTTATAATAGATCTCAATTGGTTTATAAGAATAAGTTGGTCTGAGGTGATACTATGGCCTGACACTCGTGGTAGATAAGGGATGCAAAGTCTATCAAAAATATATCTTATCTGTCTTACTATTAATAAACATAACTTTTTATATTTAATTTGTTCAATTCAGTGATATATATTACTAGTTACTAGTTTGAAAATATCATAACCTGGGATATTTTATAAGATAATATATTAGTTCCAGTCCAATAGAGTTTTAACATTCAAACCTCCCACCAAAATTTGTCCTCTGTATTTCTAAGTGCAATCTGTGTTATTTATATTTTATAAAGATTTCCGGGTAATTACGTCAAGTAGATAACTCATGCAATATGTCTGAAATTTATAAGATAGTTATAGATGCATTCAGATGAATGGGAATTTATATTCAGTTTCACCTGAGAAATGTATTCAATTTCAGCTGGCAAAACAAGGAGACCCAGATTTGTTTCGTCAAAATTTATCGTCAGAATTTGAAGGTAAATTTCGCGTTTTTCGCCTCCAAATGGCGTTTTTCTTAAGTCTGCTGAGTAGAGAGTAGCCTGGTGTATACATAAGCCTACCTGAGACTCAGGTAAATTGTTGTTTTAGGCAGTAAAGACCTCATTCTCCACTTGTATTATGTTACGATTTTCATTTCTGTTTAAAATTAAAGTTTATGAGATGTGTTTCAGGTGTTTTTCAGGAGCTGGAGTTTTCTCAGGTGTGTTTCATGTGTTTAAAGGGGAATTTATATGCTTAGAGTAGGAAAATGCACCAGAAATTACGAGCCTTGGTATTACTGGCACCTTATATATACTAATATAACAGGTATCTGTCTATAAGTACTGTAAATTGTGGGTTAAATATGAGAGGTCAGCTGCCCACCTGCAGAATGCTGCCAGTTCATGAACATCACTTTAATTTATAAAGTTTAGAAAAAAAAACGTGTAATTTTTATGGTAGGTTAACGTAGTTTAACCTAGTCTAATTTGACCTGATTTGCTAGTTTTAGGAGCCCTGTATGCTGTGAGGTAGTTATAATTATGATAGAACATAAGAAGGAGCACTTCAGTAGGCCTACTGGCCCTTGCTAGGGGGGTCCAACTCTGGTGTGATTTATGTAGGGCCTATGGTAGGCACTCCTGCCCTATGTCAGGCTACTGTCTGCTTTTTCTTGCCATATATGTTCTCTGTGACATTATTTTTGTGAGTGTGATCCCAACACTACAAGAAATATTGGGCGTACTTCCTTACACACTACGTAGGTACCCAGGTGTTAGCCAAGTGTAGTGGGTTGCATCCCGGGGAAGAGGATCAAAAGGGCCATATTGGAAACAAGTCAGTGTCCTATTTATTATTATTTTATTATTGTTATTTATATATTATTGACCTTATTTTCTTGATTTTCCTTTTATTTTTATTTTTCTTCCTTTTTCTTTTTTCTTTTCTTTTTCTTTTTTTCATCTTTTCTTTCTTTTTCTTTTCTGCTTTTCTGTTTCTTTCTCAAGATTTTTTTTCTTTTTCTTTTTTCCTTGTTTTTGTTTCTTCTAATTTCTTCTTTCTTCTCCTCCTCCTCCTCCTTTCTTCATATTTATTATTATTATTATTATATTATTCTATTAACATTATATGATTATTACATTATTATTATTATTATTATTACTACATTACTGTGTTATTATTATTATTATTCAACTGTGAGTCATTTTTCACTAAGGTAGATTGATCTAGTTACTTAGTTGCTGTCGTGCCAAAAATGCATATATATAATTCAAATGATGCTTATGCGTAATGTGTTAAATTATCATTTTTTAAAATTTGAACATCAAAACTGTGTTCTGTTCTTTGTAACTGGCCTTAATAATTAAGAGTTTTTTTTATTATGGTTTTTAATGTACGGTATGCATATGTCATAAGTGCATATTTAAATTTTTCTTTTAGTAATTATACAGATAAAGGGGGGTCACTAACTCCTTGTTTCTGGCAGTTTTTTTTTCTTCTACAATACATATTACTATGGGGGAAATAAAAATTTATAGAAATAAATAGTACGGGCAGTTATGTTAGGAAACACACTGGAAAGCAAGGATAAGTGTACAGAATTCTGATTCTGATTCTTAGATTTACCTGCCATCATTAGGCAGAAGGGCAGACAAGCATAAGACAAAGATTTGTTTCAGTCTGATACAATGTTTGTACAGAGATGGGTGACATTTGGTTGTACATGCAGAAAGTCCAAAAGTATGTAGAGCATTACTGTATTGGAAACTGTTTATCAGGCCTGTAGGATTTGTTTGTTTGTTTGTGTGTGTGTGTGTGCATGTGTGTGTTTGTTTGTTTGTTTATGTACAGTGGAACCACAGTTTTCGTGATTAATCCGTTATAAAAAGTCTTGATGAAAACCGAATTGTACGAAAACTGAAGCAATATTTCCCATAAGAAATAATGTAAATCCAATTAATCCATTCCAGACACCCAAAAATATAACAAAAAATACATTTTATAGAGAATAACTATAGTTTTACAAACAGAAAACAATGATAAATAAATATAAATGACTAATGAAATGGATAAATGAACATTTAACATCACTTTTACAGTGATGTTGGCATATGAAAGACAACATGGAGGGGACAGGGAGGAGGAGAGGTTATTGTTTGGAAGGGGAATCCCCTTCCATAAGGACTTCAGGTATCAAGTCCCTATATGGGGTTACTCCCTTCTTTGTCTTTTACTGGCACTAGGACCAGCTTGAGAGTCACTGTACCCCTGTCGCACAAAAAATCTGTCCAGATAGGTCTGTTTCTAGCGTCTCTTTAAGATTTGCCTAAAATGGGACAAGGCATTGTCATTGAACATGTTGCAGACACGGCTTGCAACAGCTTTGTTAGGATGATATTTCTCCACAGAACTTTGCAACTCGCTCCACTTTGCACACATGTCCTTAATCACTGAAGAAGGCACATTCTCCCCTCTCTCTTCCTCCTCTTCCTATCAAAGGGCTTGCACTCGGAACTTTCTTTGGCCCCATGGTGGCTTATTTAGAAGTCGCACTCGATAGACAAACAAAAAACAATGGATGAATGTGCGGGGTGATGCTCACTCAACAAGTAACAAAGGCAGACTGAGTCTCAAACGCATGGGATGCTTTATGTGGGCGCTTGAGTGGCAGTGTCATGCGGATGTGTTTGGTACAGGCCATTTTCAACTCTACGAAAACCGAGCGGATGTATGAAAACTGGGACAAAATTTTGACGAAACAAGTCGTTGAAAACTGAATCCTACAAAAACTGGGGCATACAAAAGCGGAGGTTCCACTGTATATATGTACTAAGGACATGTCTTCAGCTATTTTCATTAAGATAAGATAAGATTTTTAACCCCGCAGGGTTAGCCACCCAGGATAACCCAAGAAAGGCAGTGTGTCATCAAGGACTGTCTGTCTTATTTCCATTGGGGTTCTCAATCTTGTCCCCCAGGATGCGACCCACACCAGTCGACTAACACCTAGGTACCTACTTGCTGCTAGGTGAACAGGACAACAGGTGTAAGGAAACGCATCAAAATATTTCTACCCCGCTGGGAATTGAACCCGAGCCCTCCGTGTGTGAAGCGAAAGCTTTACCAGCCAGGCCTCGGGGTTACTTGCCATGGGGTCATTTGCTACTTTTCCTAGCTGTTTCTATCACATTGAAGGTAAAAATGATAGATTTTACTCTTCATTTACAGACTTTGTATAGTATTATAAAAGTGTAAACTTCCAATCTTGATATTACATTTATACAAGTTGGTTATAAAAAGAAGCTTTTTTATAGCTCCCAGGGACCTGGGCATCACCTAAAATAGCCTAAAGAAGTTGGTGCACATCCTCTCACTTGATCAGTGTCTGTGGTTTCTTAAATTTGATTGTAAAAGAAAAAGTATTAAGCTTCATCTGCCATCTGAGGAACATGCTGGTCCTGTAGTTTGATTAGAGGATTTGATGACTGAGCAGTTAATATACGGTGTGGAGAATCCACCAGTTGGCAACTCATGTGTGGTGCCAGGAAAAGGTGCCACTTCATTATTTATTTACATTATTAATGCAGTGCTTTGTCATATTCCTGCATTCAGCATTTTGATGTCTGTTTTAATCTGAAAGAGCTGTTTAACATATACTGTATTTACAGTGCAATAAATTTTGAAAGGGTAAATAATAATAAATATATATTTGGCAAGCAGTATGTATGCAGGTGGTGGTGGAGGCAGTGGCATGTCTACTCTGAAGGCAGTGCCATTTGTGGAGGTGTGAGTGGAGCATATAGTTCTGGGCAAGATAGTGTGTGAAATACCACACTTCCTAGCTTGTGCACTTTTTCATCTCAAGTTGAGATTTTTTTTTGCAAAGACTTAAAATGTTGTCTTGTGAGCTTACACCTGTTATATGGTAATAACTCATGATTAGAAGTGTTAATTGAACATTTTTTTTTTCATAAATTTGCATTAAAAAGTGGAAATATTACACAGTCTTTTAAAACTTTAAATTTTTGACATGAGCTTTCCTAAACAAAACATGAAAGTTTTGTATTGCAACACACATTTTCATTCACTCACTCTGTCTGTAAAGACTCATAATTTTTATAGCCAAATCAATAATTCTTATTAAAATTTCACCACCTGTCCGTTGTTATCCTTGTGTATTTATACATGTGTAGAGGGCTGGAATGCACAATCAATTTAGGTTTAGAAGAAACTATGAAAACTAGGCAGAGTGTGTGTGTGTTTGTGAGAGAGAGTGAGAGTGAGAGTGAAAGTGTGAGTGTGAGTGTGAGTGTGAGTGTGAGTGTGAGTGTGAGTGTGTGTGTGTGTGTGTGTGTGTGTGTGTGTGTGTGTGTGTGTGTGTGTGTGTGTGTGTGTGTGTGTGAGAGAGAGAGAATAAGTGAGTGAGAGTGTGTGTGTGTGTGAGGTTTTCTATTTGTGATTGTCTGTGTGTAGTTCTAGCAGCAGAGTAATGGTTAAGGTGTCTAGTCTTCACTGTTTACTGTATCATCCCAGTACAGAATTCTACGAAGAGAGTTTTGGCAAATGACAACCAGTGCATAATATCGTACCATCTCCAGATCTCTGCAAATTTGGTATTCAGGGTTATCTAGGGCTCTTACGAACCACCGTGTTTGACGTGTGTATACTCATAAATTCTAGTGGCTTCAAATCGAGCAGGAGAAAGCTGGTAGGCCCACATGTAAGAGAATGGGTCTGTGTGGTCAGTGTGCACCATATAAAAAAAATCCTGCAGCATGCAGTGCATAATGAGAAAAAAAACTCCGACCCTTTTTTTTTTTTTAATTAAAATGCCGACTTTGTGGTCTACTTTCATATGGTATTTATGGTTGTATTCTCGTTTTCTTAGTCTCATTTGATAGAATGGAAAACATATAGAAATAGATGTGATTTTGATTAGTTTTGCTATGAAAAGAACCTTGAATTGGAGCTCAAATTAGGGGAAATGTTTGATTTTTGCCGATGTTCAAAAGTAAACAAATGATGTCGTTTTCCAATAAATGTCCAAGTAGCCATTCTAATATGCAGTTATGAATGGGTTGACATTATTTATACAATTATTACAATATTGCAGTAGTCTGCATAACAGTAAACCTTCTATTTTTTGTTTGAATAAAAATTCAAAATAGAAAGCAAGAGTAATATCAGAGGGGCCCGGAGACGTGACTGATGAACAGAGAAAATGTTATTTTAGAGCCAGGAATGTCTGCATTGTTCATTCTGGACCCTGTTTTGAAATTGTCATATTTTTTAATTTTCGTGAAATTGGCCAAATTGCAAATTTCTGACCACGTTATTGGGTAGTTGAAATTGGTAAATGGGCAGTTTCTTGTACTCAGTCGATAGAAAAAATGGAGTTCTAAAGAAATAGCTATGAGTTTGGTCGACTGGAACAATGGAATTGGCCGAAAATAGGGCTCAAAGTGGGCAAAATCGGCGATTCGTAAATATCACCGAGGTCGGTAACCTCGCGAGAGTGTAATTCCATCAGTTTTCCATCAAATTTTGTTCTTTTGGTGTCATTACACTCAGGAAAAGATTCTGTATCATTACCTAAGAATTTTTGTTTTTTTCGGAAATTTTGCGACACCAGGAGACACCTCAGGATTTGGGGTTGCAACAGTCAAGGGGTTAAGTGGAGAGAGGCTGTATTACATAAAAGGTTTCTAAATAGTCTGGATGGAACATTGGTTGAATGCAGAATCACTAATGTACTGATGAATAAATATCTTATTGGAGGGAGACTTTATTAGTCTATTTCTGTTTGTACACAAAAGGTTAATAGTACTTCATGCTGTAAAGGAAAGCTAATGCAGCACAGTATTATAGATGCAGTATTGCATGTATGGTAGTGACATACTTGTAACTGCAGACTGAATAAAATGTAATAATAAGCATAATATATTATGAATGGTGAGTGCAGATGTTTGTCAGGATTAATTAATTGAATAAAAGCATTTTGGTTGCCAGCACAAGGTGTTCTGAAAATACGTTCAGTATGCCAGAGTTTTCTTATTATTACATTATCACATTTGGCTGAAGACCAAGGACATCCTGTGTGGTGGTTCTGTGTCGTGTGTCAGTCAACATTTGTCTGTCTTCTAAAATGTCATCCTTTTATATACTTACCACTAATATACCTTTGTATAAGTTCTTTTTATGGCTGTGTACCCAAATACGTACATGTAAATAGTTTTTTCATGAATGTCGCTTCTTTGGAATGTACTAATTCATATTTGTTAAGCGAAAGGATGTTATGTAGATCTACATCACAGTTGTAACTAAATACTGAACATTATTATTTTTCATTATGAACAGATACTATGTATTATTTTTTCAAGCTGTCAGACATGACAGCTGGAATGGGGCAGTTTTAAATAAAACTGATTCAGAATTCTTTGAAGCCAAAAACTGTTCATACTTAATGCATTAACAGTAGTCCATGATATAACAGACAAATAGGGGGAATTGTCTAAGTGTCTGTTAAATGAGAATGTTAAAAAATAATATAGTACACTGTATAACTAATATGGTACTATACACACAATTTACTGATTTTTTTAATACAACGGCCGTCTCCCACCAAGGCAGGGTGACCTAAAAAAAGAAAGAAACACTTTCACCATCACTCACACAAAATCAGTCTTTGCAGAGGTGCCCAGATATGACAGTTTGGATGTCATTCCAAAGTCATTATCCCAAAACTGTCCTTTAAAGTGCAGGCATTGTACTTCCCACCTCCAGGACTCAAGTCCAGCTAACCAGTTTCCCTGAATCCCTTCACAAAATATTACATTGCTCACACTCCAACAGCCATTTGTGTCCATTGACTCGTATCTAACAAGCTCACACATGCCTGCTGCATGCCTAAGCCCCTTTCACACAAAACTTCTTGTACCCACTCCCTCCATCCTTCCCTAGGATGACCCCTACCCCTTCTCCCCTCCACTACAGATTTATGCACACACTAAGTCATCCTATTTTTCTCTTATCATCTCTAAATGACCAAACCACTTCAATAACGTCTCTTCAGCCCTCTGAATAATACTTTTAGTGACTCTACACTTCCTAATTTCCACACTACGAATTTTCTGCATAATACTTAAACCACACATTGCCCTTAGACACGACATCTCCACTGCCTCAAGTCTCTCTCTCACTGCAGCATTCATACAATCCCTTCTTTGCTTCTATGAATAACTTTTTTTTTTTCTCCACAGATACCTCAGTGCACCACTCATCTTTTTTCCTTCATCAGTTCTGTGATTAACCTCATCCTTCATAAACCCATCTGCTGACAAATCTACCCCCAAATATCTGAACACATTCACTTCTTCTATACTCCCTCCAATGTGATATCCAGTTCTTCTTTACCTAACTCGTTTGATACCCCTCATCACCTTACTCTTATCTATGTTCACTTTTAACATTCTTTACACACAGATATACTGCAATAAAAATTGAAAATAAAAGGAGTAAAAGTACAATTAAACCAGTGAATTTTGCCTATAATTTTAAAAGCCCATTATGTCAAGGGTTTACTGTAGGGCCCTGACTTAAAATGTTTTGATTTAATGAGTTATGACTTGTAGTGAGAAAGATGCCATGTTTGCACTGAAACCTTTGTCACATTGTTTCATCTAGGACTGGACTTTATCAAGTCCGTTATACAAAAACATAGAGATAACAATGCTTAATAAGGCAAATGAGCATCCTGATATCAGGCTCAAGATAATCTGGTGCAATGTGGAGGGTGTTCTGAGGGTCATTGCCCCTGTGGCCCAGTCCATGACCAGGTCTCATGGTGGATCAGGGCCTGATCATCTAGGATGTTGCTGCTGGCCGCCTGCAAACTGCTGTACGAACCACAGTCCGGCTGGTCAGGTACTGACTTTAGGTTCTGTCCAGCTCCCTGTTGAAGACAGCCAGGAGTCTATTGGTAATCTCCCTCGTGAATGCTAGGAGGCAGTTGAACAGTCTTGGGCCCCTGACACTTACTGTATTGTCTCTTAGCATACTCATGGTGCCCCTGCTTTTCATTGGGGGGATGTTGCACCACCTGCTGAGCCTAATGCTTTTGTAGGAAGTGATTTTTGTGTGCAAGTTTGGAACTAGTCCCTTTAGGATTTTCCAAGTGTATATTATCATCTATCATTCTCGCCTGCATTCCAAAGAGTACAGGTCAAGGGACTTCAACTGTTCCCAGTAATTTAGATGCATTATTGTACTTATACGTGCAGTGAAAGCTCTCTGTATATTCTCCAGGTCTGCAATTTTGCCTGCCTTGAATGGGTTCAGAGAAATCAGTTAGCCGGACTTGAGTCCTGGAGGTGTCAAGTACAGTGCTAGCACTCTGAATGAGGGATGGAGATACATTGCAGTTTTCTAACTGTAGTGTAGGTACACCTCTGGCAAGACAGTGATGGAGTGAATGATGATGAAAGATTTTCTTCTTTTTTGGGTCACCCTGCCTTGGTGGGAAACAGCCAATGTATTAACGAAAAAAACAAATATTTATCATATATTAATGACAGGAGTCAGTAATTCCCATTGTTATTTAATATTTAAAATAAGGGGGGTTGAAAAACCTTGGAATCTTTATTTTCATCAGTTATCTGTGTGTACTTATTACACCTCTGCTTTTCATTTAGGTATTTGTGCCTTCCTCTTTCATATGGAAATGTATAGTATATATACATATTTCAAAGGGTAGTTTTGATAGCAATCCTGGCTATATATTTTAGGTGTAAATTACGATACTTTGTGTATCTTTCTTGGCTGCATTCCAGGCACTAAAGTTTGAGTGAGTTTAGGTATATCAAATAATTTAGAAATCTAAATACATAAATATAAAATTTAATACTTTTATTGATACTATATATCTGTACTGTTTGGAGTGACATCTAATGCTGTCATATCTGAGTACCTCTGCAAAGACAGTGATTATATATGAGTGATGGTGAAAGTGTTGAATGAAGATGAAAGTTTTTTCTTTCTTTTAGGGTTTTTCCTTCTTTTTGGGTTACCCTGCCTCTGTGGGAAATGGCCGACGTGTTAAAAAAAAAATCTGTACTGTGTTGTACTTCACAATACAGTATTTTTAACTGGCTTTAAATTTGAGGATTGTAAATGTTTGTACGGTATTGTACTGGAATAACTCCCACAGATCATTAATTTTTTGTAAGTCTACCGATGATTTGTTTTCTCATTGAACTTCTTATTTCATGTTTTACTAGGTCATAAATTATTGCTACTTTCAGGAATTTCACTTCCTAAAAGAGCTATTGAGAATCAAGACTTCATTTGTTTATAAAGAAAAGTTAGAAAATTTACTAAATGTAAGAGGTGCATCTCTGGCAAAAATATTTTACACAGGAAGATATGAGGGAAAGGACAACAGTCTTTTTGTCATAAAGTAAAATTGGGAGCAAAGAAGACAATGAAAGTGATAGTTGTTTTGAATCTCCTGAAATATTGGTATTAGAGAGGAAGCCATTGATGATGCTTAATGCAGCATGATACTTGCAGTGCTGCTGGTACCACAGACACAAAAGCTTTTAATATTTTTCTTATAATTAACTTTATTTTGTTTGTGAATCTAGTATCAACAAGACAATTCCTCGACTTTTGTTGTTTCACCAATTGAATAATATAATACATAATAGGGTGTGAAACACATCATCCCGGGAGAGCAGGGTGTGACACAAGTGCAACTAATGTGACATTGTCACGTTTCGCTCTCCAGGAGCTTTATCAAGCCATTAATGGCTTGATAAAGCTTTGTTGCCACAATAAATGTCACATTAGTTGCACTTGTGTCCTTTTACTTTACATATTGTCGGTAATTCTACCAACTTTATTACGAAAAAAATCTTGCAGGTTGAATATAAAATATATGAGAGAGTTGCTGCAAAGAATGGCTGTGTGCCAAAGCACTGAGTAGCTTAGATGAGAGTGAACATAAGAACATAAGAAAGGAGGAACACTGCAGCAGGCCTGTTGGCCCATACTAGGCAGGTCCTTTACATTTCATCCCACTAACAAAACATTTGACCAACCCAATTTTCAATGCTACCCAAGAAATAAGCTCTGATGTGCAAGTCCCACTCAAATCCAACCTCTCCCACTCATGTACTTACCCAACCTAAATTTGAAACTACCCAAAGTCCTAGCCTCAATAACCCAACTAGGTAGACTGTTCCACTCATCAACTACCCTATTTCCAAACCAATACTTTCCTGTGTCCTTTCTAAATCTAAACTTATCTAATTTAAATCCATTACTGCGGGTTCTCTCTTGGAGAGATATCCTCAAGACCTTATTAATATCCCATTTATTAATACCTATCTTCCACTTATACACTTCGATCAGGTCTCCCCTCATTCTTCGTCTAACAAGTGAATGTAACTTAAGAGTCTTCAATCTTTCTTCATAAGGAAGATTTCTAATGCTATGTATTAATTTAGTCATCCTACGCTGAATGTTTTCTAACGAATTTATGTCCATTCTTTAATATGGAGACCAGAATTGAGCTGCATAATCTAGGTGACCATATTACAGAATGGATATAAATTCGTTCATTCTGAAGGAAGGTAAAGACAACCAGGATAATTAAAAACTTTTGATTGTTTATATAAAATATCCACTACTCAGATTCATGTAAAGTGAATTTGAGTAGAGGAGAAGTGAGTGTGGATTCATAGAAAAAACTCATTCAATTTGATTAAATTTGTTAGGTAAATGGACACAGATGCAACTAATGTGATATTTTATTGTGGCAACGTTTCACTCCCCAGGAGCTTTGGTAATAGCTTAACAAAACTCTGGAGAGTGAAACGTTGCCACAATAAAATGTCACATTAGTTGTATCTGTGTCCATTTACCTAACATTTTGTTGGTAATTCTTCCATTATTACCTTGATTGAATTTGTTTATTTTGACTAAAAGGGCCTAATTAAAGTACCAATTGCAGCTGCAGTCATGGCTTAAAAAAATAACTTGTGGTTGTGTGTCAGCAAGTGAATGTAGAGCACTGTCTTGTTTCCTTTCAAGGATCATTCACATCACAAAGCAGATCTCAAGCTAAGAAAAAAAAATGGAATGACTTTGAAACTGAAAACATGCAGTTGTAATACAGGTAATACAGCATTATTAAATGTTACATTTGCTGTTTTTATTACAATTATAAATACCATTGGTTATGAATGTATTGGACAATATGTATATACAGTACGGTACTGTGTATATGGCAGGGCCCCAACTTATGACCTTCTAAGTTATCGTGGTTTACACTTAGAGCATTGGCTTATTGGAACCAGTTAAGTAATTAATTGGTTTACGTATGAAAAGTAAGTAAGAACAATCCTTTCCAATGAGCAAGACAAGATCAACATTTAAAGTAAACACTGTACATAATACTGAACACAATGTTTTCTTCAATACAGTATTTTATTCATATTTTGTTTAATTAATACATAAACAAAAATATTGTTATGTTGTACTATACTGTATATATATAATTGAAAAAGCATACTGAAAGTAAAAGATTGGTTAAAAATTCTTGCGTGAAAAAAAATCTGAAATTAGATACCCGGCCTGGTGGCTAAAAGCTCCCGCTTCACACACGGAGGGCCCGGGTTCGATTCCCGGCGGGTGGAAACATTTGACACGTTTCCTTACACCTGTTGTCCTGTTCACCTAGCAGCAAATAGGTACCTGGGTGTTAGTCGACTGGTGTGGGTCGCATCCTGGGGGACAAGATTAAGGACCCCAATGGAAATAAGTTAGACAGTCCTCGATGACGCACTGACTTTCTTGGGTTATCCTGGGTGGCTAACCCTCCGGGGTTAAAAATCCGAACGAAATCTTATCTTATCTTAATTAGGACTCAGGAACTCGTTAATTCATTTTTCTTGTTTCTTGTGGGGAAATAGGTTCCAAGTACAGTACTGAACATTCAGCTTAGAATGAATTTTCAGGAACACGTTAAAGTTGTAAGTTGGAGCCCTACTGTGTGTGCATGTGTGTGTGTGTGTGTGTGTGTATATATATATATATATATATATACAGTGGACCCCCGCATAGCGAACGCCTTGCATAGCGAACAATCCGCATAGCGAACGTTTTGTTCGCTAAAATTTTGCCCCGCATAGTGGACAAAAACCCGCTCAGCGACCTTCGTCCGAGACGCGTCCAATGTGCGCCCTCAGCCAGCCTCACATGTGCCGCCCGTCCCATTGTTTACCAGCCAGCCTCCGCGGTAACATTCAAGCATACACTCGGAATATTTCGTATTATTACAGTGTTTTCGGTGCTGTTTGTGGAAAATAAGTGACCATGGGCCCCAAGAAAGCTTCTAGTGCCAACCCTACACCTCAAAGGGTAAGAATACCCATTGAAATGAAGAAAGAGATCATTGATAAGTATGAAAGTGGAGTACGTATCACCGACCTGGTCAGGTTGTACAAGAAACCAAAATCAACCATCGCTTCTATTGTGGGCAAGAAAACGGCAATCAAGGAAGCTGTTGTTGCCAAAGGTTTAACTGTGTTTTCGAAACAAAGATCGCAAGTGATGGAAGATGTTGAGAGACTCTTATTGGTGTGGATAAATGAAAAACAGCTAGCAGGAGATAGCGTCTCTTAAGCGATCATATGTGAAAAGGCTAGGAAGTTGCATGACGATTTATTTAAAAAAATGCGTGCAACTAGTGATGATGTGAGTGAATTTAAGGCCAGCAAAGGTTGGTTTGAGAGATTTAAGAAGCATAGTGGCATACATAGTGTGATATGGCATGGTGAGGCTGCCAGTTCGGACCACAAAGCGGCTGAAAAATATGTGCATGAATTCAAGGAGTACATAGAAACTGAAAGACTGGAACCTGAACAAGTGTTTAATTGTGATGAAACAGGCCTGTTCTGGAAGAAAATGCCAAGCAGGACCTACATTACTCAGGAGGAAAAGGCACTCCCAGGACATAAGCCTATGAAAGACAGGCTTACTTTGTTGATGTGTGCCAATGCTAGTGGTGATTGCAAAGTTAAGCCTTTATTAGTGTATCACTCTGAAACTCCCAGAGCGTTCAGGCAAAAGAATGTCCTCAAGGATAATTTGTGTGTGCTGTGGAGGGCAAACAGTAAGGCATGGGTCACTAGGGAATTTTTCTATAACTGGTTACACCATGCATTTGCCCCCAATGTGAAAGATTACCTAACTGAAAAGAAATTAGACCTTAAGTGCCTCCTGGTGTTAGACAATGCCCCTGGTCATCCTACAGACGTGGCAGAGCGACTTTATGGGGACATGAGCTTCATTAAGGTGAAGTTTTTGCCTCCTAATACCACTCCTCTCCTGCAGCCCATGGACCAGCAGGTCATTTCCAACTTCAAGAAACTGTACACAAAAGCTCTGTTTCAAAAGTGCTTTGAAGTGACCACAGACACTGGATTGACTCTAGGTAAGGCTTGGGAGGGAGTGACTAAGAGAACCTTGAACTCTGCTTGGAAGAAACTGTGGCCAGAATGTGTAGACAAAAGGGATTTTGAAGGGTTTGAGGCTAACCCTGAGAGGAGTAGTATACCAGTTGAGGAATCAATTGTGGAATTGGGGAAGTCCTTGGGGTTGGAGGTTAGTGGGGAGGATGTGGAAGAGTTGGTGGAGGAGGACAATGAAGAACTAACCACTGATGAGCTGATAGATCAACTTCAAGAGCAAGAGGCCAGACCTGGGGAAACTGGTTCAAAGGAGGGGAGAGAGGAATTGAAGGAATTGCCTACTTCAAAGATTAAGGAAATGTGTGCAAAATGGCTTGAAGTGCAAACCTTTTTTGATGAAAATCATCCTCACACAGCTATTGCAAGCCGTGCTGCTGACTGTTACAATGACACTGTTGTGAACCACTTTAGACAAATCATAAAGGAACGAGAGGTACAGGCCACTATGGACAGATATGTTGTGCGAAAGAAGTCCAGTGACTCTGAAGCTGGTCCTAGTGGCATTAAAAGAAGGGAAGTAACCCTAGAAAAGGACTAGACACCTCAAGTCCTAATGGAAGGGGATTCCCCTTCTAAACACTAACACTCTCTCTCCCCTCCTCCCATCCCATCAATCATCACCAGATCTTCAATAAAAGTAAGTGTCATGTAATTGTGCATGCCTTTTTCAGTTTGTGTGTACTAAAATTAACATTTTTTTGTGGTAAAAAAATTTTTTTTTCATACTTTTGGGTGTCTTGCACGGATTAATTTTATTTCCATTATTTCTTATGGGGAAAATTAATTCGCATAGCGAACATTTCGCATAACGACCAGCCCTCTTGCACGGATTAAGTTCGCTATGCGGGGGTCCACTGTATATATATATATATATATATAATATATATATGCAATAAGATCACAGTAAACAGGTGATTTCAGAATATGCAAAACAACCACTCTGAAAGAATAGAGAAATTCCAAGCGCTTTCGTGACTACTCACATTATCAAGGAACTATGAAAGTAAAGCATCCAAGGAAGCTATATAAGGGGTCTGGGTATTGGGTATTTTAAATCATTACCTATTTCATAAATTTTGGATATTTCCTCATCTATGAACTCAGGACTACGAATTTGTAGTCCTGAGTTCATAGATGAGGAAATATCCAAAATTTATGAAATAGGTAATGATTTAAAATACCCAAGAAATGTAATTGATAAATCTTTTAAAGTTGCTAGAAATACTTTTTACAATCCAAAAAGGGACAACCAGCCTTATTCAACTAAAAATATGTTGGTTCTCCCTTACCATGAAAACTTGGTTGATATGCCTTCTCTTCTTAAGACTTTTAATATTAAAGTTGTATTCAAAAATCTTGATACAGTAAAAAAACTTTTGATAAAGAATTCCCCCCAAAATGCTGATGGATGTGTCTATAAGATTCCTTGTAAAATTTGCGATAAAGTTTATTACGGTCAAACTGGTAAAAATCTCGAACTAAGATTAAAACAACATAAATATAGCATTAGAACTGGACAAGATTCCAATGCTCTATTTATTCATGTAAGAGATTTTAACCATCCAATTGATTTTCAAAAAGTTGAGAAAGTAGTATCAAGCAAGTCCATGGTCGACAGGAATATAATTGAATCTTGTTTCATAAAAAGCAGTTTTGAAAATAACATGAATATTTCCTTTGGTTTATATAAATTAGATCCATTTATAATTAATAGAATTTGGGAAGAATTTAATAATACACTGGACAAATAATCTTTAAAATTTCTTATTTCTTGGGTAGAATAGTTTGTGGGGTGAGTTGTGCCAAGGACCTATCCAAGTTGGGTCGGCGCGCGTCAGGTGTTTAAACCGTTGTGGGATCTGATAGTGAGGTGCCGGCCAGACCCCTTATATAGCTTCCTTGGATGCTTTACTTTCATAGTTCCTTGATAATGTGAGTAGTCACGAAAGCGCTTGGAATTTCTCTATTCTTTCAGAGTGGTTGTTTTGCATATATATATATATATATATATATATATATATATATATATATATATATATATATATATATATATATATATATATATATATATATATATATATATATATATATATATATATATATATATATATATATATATATATTATATATATATATATATATATATATATATATATATATATATATATATATATATATATATATTTTTATATATATATATATATATATATATATATATATATATATATATACTTTTTTTTTAACACTGGCCGATTCCCACCAAGGCAGGGTGGCCCGAAAAAGAAAAACTTTCACCATCATTCACTCCATCACTGTCTTGCCAGAAGGGTGCTTTACACTACAGTTTTTAAACTGCAACATTAACACCCCTCCTTCAGAGTGCAGGCACTGTACTTCCCATCTCCAGGACTCAAGTCCGGCCTGCCGGTTTCCCTGAATCCCTTCATAAATGTTACTTTGCTCACTCCAACAGCACGTCAAGTATTAAAAACCATTTGTCTCCATTCACTCCTATCAAACACGCTCACGCATGCCTGCTGGAAGTCCAAGCCACTCGCACACAAAACCTCCTTTACCCCCTCCCTCCAACCTTTCCTAGGCCAACCCCTACCCCACCTTCCTTCCACTACAGACTGATACACTCTTGAAGTTATTCTGTTTCACTCCATTCTCTCTACATGTCCGAACCACCTCGACAACCCTTCCTCAGCCCTCTGGACAACAGTTTTGGTAATCCCGCACCTCCTCCTAACTTCCAAACTACGAATTCTCTGCATTATATTCATACCACACATTGCCCTCAGACATGACATCTCCACTGCCTCCAGCCTTCTCCTCGCTGCAACATTGATCACCCATGCTTCACACCCATATAAGAGCGTTGGTAAAACTATACTCTCATACATTCCCTTCTTTGCCTCCAAGGACAAAGTACATTGTCTCCACAGACTCCTAAGTGCACCGCTCACCCCTTTCCCCTCGTCAATTCTATGATTCACCTCATCTTTCATAGTCCCATCCTCTGACACGTTCACTCCCAAACATCTGAATATATTCACCTCCTCCATACTCTCTCCCTCCAATCTTTCATCACCTAATCTTTTTGTTATCCTGTATTCACTTTTAATTTTCTTCTTTTGCATACCCTACCAAATTCATCCACCAACCTCTGCAACTTCTCTTCAGAATCTCCTAAGAGCACAGTGTCATCAGCAAAGAGCAACTGTGACAACTCCCACTTTGTGATTCTTTATCTTTTAACTCCATGCCTCTTGCCAAGACCCTCGCATTTACTTCTCTTACAACCCCATCTATAAATATATTAAACAACCACGGTGACATCACACATCCTTGTCTAAGGCCTACTTTTACTGGGAAATAATCTCCCTCTTTCCTACATACTGTAACTTGAGCCTCACTATATATATATATATATATATATATATATATATATATATATATATATATATATATATATATATATATATATATATATATATATATATATATATATATATATATATATATATATATTATATATATATATATACTCCATATACA